>NC_068968.1:6584813-6710683 GCF_026419915.1 Harpia harpyja | reverse complement strand
AATGTGAAGGTCAAGGGCAGCCTTGGCTGCAGGGACCATGAGATGGTGGAGTTGAGGATCCTGAGGGCAGGGAGGAGGGTGAAAAGCAGGCTCACAAGGACCTCAGGAGAACAGACTTTGGACTCTTCAAAGTTCTTCTTGGAAGAGTCTCATCGGATAAGGCCCTGGAGGGAAGAGGGGCCCAAGAAAAATGGTTAATATTCAAGGATCACCTCCTCCAAGCCCAAGAGAGGTCCATCCCAATGAATAAGAAGTCAGGCAAAAAAGCCAGAAGACCTGCATGGATGAAGAAGGAGCTCCTGGCCAAACTCAAACAGAAAAAGGAAGCATACAGAGGATGGAAGTAGGGACAGGTAACCTGGGAGGAATACAGACATTGTCCAAGCATCCAGGGATGAAGTTAGGAAAGCTAAAGCCCAAATGGAATTGAATCTGGCCAGGGATGTCAAAGACAACAAGAAGATCTTCTTTAAGTATATAGGTGACAAAAGGAAGACCAGGGAAGATGTGGGCCCGTTACTCAACAAGACAGGGGACATTGGTTATACAGGACATAGAAAAGGCTGAGGTACGGAATGCCTTCTTTGCCTCAGTCTTTACTAGCAAGACTGTCCTTCAGGAATCCCAGGCCCCTTGGTGGAGCAAGGAAGATGTACCCTTGGTGGAACAGGATGAGGTCAGGGAATACTTAAGCAAACTGGATGTACAGAAGTCCATGGGCCCTGATGAGATGCACCCACAACTGCTGAAGGAGCTGGCTGATGTCATTGCAAGGCCACTCTTGATAATCTTTTATTGATCATGGTGACTGGGAGAAATGCCTGAGGACTGGAGGAAAGCAAATGTTACACCTGTCTTCAAGAAGGCCAAGGAGGAAACCATTTCCAGGTACATGAAGGACAAGAAGGTCATCAGGAGTAGTCAGCATGGATTCACCAAGGGGAAGTCATGCTTGACCAACTTGAAAACCTTCTGTGATGAAATGACTGCCCCTGTAGATGAGGGGAGAGCATTGGATATTGCCTGCCTTGACTTCAGGAAGGCTTTTGTCACCGTCTCCCATTAGATCCTCATGGAGAAGCTGTTGATGTATATGGGCTGGATAAGCAGACAGTGAGGTAGATCAACAGCTGGCTGAACAGCTGGGCCTAGAGGGTGGTGATCAGTGGCACAAAGTCTAGTTGGAGGCCAGTAGCTAGCAGTGTACCCCAGGGGTTAATATTGGGTCCAGTCTTGTTTAACATCTTCACTACTGATCTGGATGATGGGGCAGCGTGTACCCTCAGCAAGTTTGCTGATGACACCGAACTGTGAGGAGTGGATGGTATGCCAGAGGGTTGTACTGCCATCCAGAGGGACCTTGACAGGCTGAAGTTGGCTGACAGGAACTTCGTGAAGTTCAACAAGGAGAAATGTAGAGTCCTGCACCTGGGGAGGGGAGGAACAACCCCATGCACCATTACATGGTGGGGGCCACCCAGCTGGAAAGCAGCTTTGCAGAAAAGGCCCTGGGGGTCCTGGTGGGCACCAAGTTGAACATGGGCCAGCACTGTGCCCTTGCCACAAAGGTGGCTAATGGTATCTGGGGCTGCATTAGGCCTAGATAAGAGAAGGCTGGGGGGGGGGAGGGGGAATACCTTATCAATGTATATAAATACCTGAAGGGAGGGTGCAAAGAAGAGGCAGGCAGGCTCTTTTCAGTGGTGCCCAGTGACAGGACAAGAGGCAATGGGCACAAAGTGAAACACAGGAGGTTCTGTCTGAACATAAGGAAACACTTTTTTACTGTGAGGGTGACTGAACTCTGGAATGTGTTGCCCAGAGAGCTTGTGGAGTCTCCCTCCTTGGAGATATTCAAAAGCCGCCTGGACATGTTCCTGGGCAATTGTCTCTAGGTGGCCCTGCTTGAGCAGGGGTGTTGGACCAGATGACCTCCAGAGGTCCCTTCCAACCTCAACCATTCTGTGACTCTGTGAAAAGTACTGATTTATTGATACACTGATGGAATTTCAAATGAAATTGATTGCAATAAATTTTTTTTATTTTTTTAAACACATGCAATTCCAATACTTTGCAATGGAGCCTGAAACACTCTATTCAGAAACAGATATCTGGGGAGAGATCTGAGAGAGAAAGAGCGCATGTGAAATTATTTATGGGAAGACCTTTTTTGTCCTAGACAATTTAAATGTCCCTCTTTATTGGACAGATGCTCAGTGTGGTAGAAGATATCTGACTCAGTTTATATACTACTGCTGTTTACCTGATTCTCACAAAGATTTGGACCACCATGGCAATGTAGCAGAATGCAGAGCGTCAGCTCTGCACATCTCCCAGGAGCACCATAGCAAAGTCTCAAGCCCACATCCTGCAAACATTTATGCACAAGCTGAACTTCATGTACTGTGATTAGTTTCCCTGACACCATGTGGGTTCATTGCAGCACACAAAACCAAACACAGACTTATGTATTTTCAGGATCAGGACCTAGTTAGCACTAGTCAGCTGTGAGTTAATGCTTCTGTACTTAATATGCAGCTTACTAAATGTGAGAGAATTCTGTGTTTGGTACAGTTTGGGGGGCTGGTTTTTTCACAGAACACCATATATGTTGCTCCAGCATTATTGCTGAAAGTGAAATACTGTGTAATCACTGATATTTGTTTGTTTATAATGTTCAATGCAGCTGGGAGTGGAGGTACAGGAGCCTCATTTAAAAGCATGTCCTTTTATATAACATTAGAGAGCTCTAGTGGACATGTTGCCCATTTGTGATTCCCTAGTGGCTTCTGTTTTTCACAGGAATTAATGCATCTATATAACATCTTTCTTGTCCTGATCAAGTATCAGCAATTTGGTGACTATTTAATGCATTTCATTGCTTATGCTATGCCAGATTATTCAAATGCCCTCTGGTAGAAGAGATTATGGGTTATTTCTAATTACAAAATAGTGCCACACAACAAAATTATGGTAAGAGAGAACATCAGGAATATATAATAAAAATGCAGGAAAATGCCTCCTGTTGCACTGCAGGAAGATCTTTGTGGATTGTGCTTAGTGCAAATATCAAGCTGTGGATTACTGTGTAATGTTCACAAGACAAATAGGTAGCCTGGCATCAGTCTTTACACCCTTTGAAGTCCTGCACATACATATGCATGCACATACCCATGCACAGATCAAGGCAGGTGCCTATTATAGTATTTAAGCTATGCAAAGCTAGAGGCAAAGGTTTCTGACCTAGATCATATGCCCTTAAACTATCGTTTGTGCTGTGAAGCTAAATCAGTCAGGATATGGATATTACTTAGTTGCACATCCAATGCTCACCAACTGCACTGGCAATCTTTACAATGACTTCTCAGAGAAACAGATCAGGCTTCCAACAGCACTTCAGAAATGTATGTACAAGTTCACAGCATAAAGAGGTAGAAAGAACCTTCTCTGAAACATTTAAAGACCTTAATGTACAAGTGAAACATAGTAACTAGTGCAGTTACTATTAATTACAACATTCTTTAGATATTTTTTCAGTTATTTGCTGCAGTGTTGATTGCTGCTTCAAAAATCAGCATTTCATATTGTGGTGCATTAAACCCAGCCAACAGCCTCTTGCTCACTCCTGGGACAGGGAGAAAATAGAAGGAAGGCAAGAAGATTCATGGATCGAGATAATGACAATTTAAAAGGGAAAGCAAAAGCTGTGTGTGCAAGCAAAGCAAAAAGAGGAATTCATTCACTACTTCCCATCAGCAGGTAGATATTTAGCCACTTCCTGGGAAGCAGGGCCTCAGCATGCATAGCAGTTGCTTGAGAAGACAAACACCATAACCACAAACATCTTCCCTTCTTCCTCCTTTCATTGAGCTTTTATTGCTGAGCATAATGTCATATGGTATGAAATATCCCTTTGGTCAATTTGGGTCAGCTGTCCTGGCTAAATCCCCTCCCAACCTCTTGTCCACCTCCAGCCTACTCGCTGGGGGAGGGGGGAAAGGAAAAGAAAGCCTTGACACTGTGCAAGCACTGTTCAGCAATAGCCAAAACACTGGTGTGTTATCAACACTGTTTTATCCACAAATGCAAATATTGACTTCTGACCCAGGATGTGTTTTATCCCAAGAATACATTAGGTGCACAGGACTGGCCAAAGACCACTGAAATTAGTGGAAAGACTACCGGTGACTTTGATGGAATACAGATTGAGCTTTGAGCCTAACACTGCTGAGTTCATTGATTCATCACAAGGGCTGAATTTGGCTTTGACAGATATAAAGCAGTTCATCCCATGTACCAAAGTACTCCTTAACAAATTGCATACATTTTAACTCCACCCTTCTACTCCCAGGAATTTACACCATTTTTCTATTAGCACTGCTAAGGAGCCCCAGCACTTGCACCAAAAAAAAAAAAAAGAATGACTGAACTACATATAGGCATTTGTACTTACAGTTGTCTGGCTTGAGCTGACTTTTGGCAATTCCAAAGTACTGGGGATTTTCGATTATGGGAATCTTTGTCATCCCAATGATTACTGTATCAGGACCCCCCTCAGAAGAAGATGGAGTGTTACTGCCATTTGAGATGTGATGGAGGGGACTTGCTGAATCATCATCATTGCTGATAACTGAAGAAGGACCTAGAGTTAGGAACAAAGATACTCCTGTAACTCAGAACATTTTCCCTCCCTCAGACAATTTTTTTTTTCTTTTTTTGACCAGTTTGTCCTCCGTCCTCCATCCTCCATCAAATTTGATGAACTCCTATCATTCTCAGAAATATGCTATGAAATACACACATTAACTTTTTTACCTTATGCCCTACTCTGAACACACTGCAATAATTCCTTTTCCCACAAAGCTGGCAAACATCTGCGTTCCATTTGAGGTGGCATTATAACATGACAACAGACATGGAGGAGATGAGCTCATCCTAATGTGGGAAGCTGTATGATTCCTGAAGGACAAAATGGCTGAGAGGCAAAATCCAGAGGACAATTTGCACAGTTGCAGTAGGTGCAAGGCACATGCTCAGAAGAGCAGTGGAAAACACTCTTCCCGCCCCACTGAGAGATCTGGGGTCATTTCACAGGGGCTTGTCCAGCCTAGGGGAACATTTCTCTGCCTTATGAGGCCCCATCAATACCCAAGTCTAGTGACCTTCCAGAAGGAGAGGTTCAGTAACTTAGTGACAATTTTTATTTTTTTCTCAGTTTGTACTTTGTATTTTTAATGAAAGCACCATGGAGCTAAAACCTTATAAATGAGTTATGAATGGCATCCTCAGAGGACACCTGTGTTTGTCCTGCAGGCAAAAGTGACAGGCAGGGCGACAGCAGTGTTCACAGCAATCAAAGAAGGGAGCAGCAGAGAGGACTTTGGGGAAGACAAAAAGCTGTGTTTACTCTGAGTCAACAGCCACTCCTTTGGAGCCCCAGAGAGGTTTTAGGTTGAACAGAAGAGGACAATGCAGAGGCAAGATGGGGATCTGAGTATCACCTGCACATAGATGGCATCTGTGTTTGCAGGAAAGTTAGGGGATGCAGAGGGAGAGAGGATGGAGACCAACAGCAAATCTTGTGGATGCTTCATGGAGGGCAGAAGAAAAGATGGGGAGGATATACCACACATACACAATTGAGGAACAAGATAAGAACCAGGACAGGCCCAGACACATCAGCCAAGAAAGGGCAGCTTTAAAGAAAAGAAACTTAGACTCTCTTACAGTTTTGTGGTTCACAGTATTATAACAAAAGCACTTTATCATTACATAGCATGGCTTACAGGAATAAAACATAAATAATTTGGCATGTGGCTATTTAGAGGCTCAAGCATACTCCCACTCCTATCCTGCTTTCTTTCTCCCTAATTGGTTTAATGGTGCATGAGGGAAATCTCATTGTTTGAAAAAGTACTTCTTCCACTGGCTTGAAACAATAGAAGTAATTTTTCAAATGCCTTGTACTTCACTGGAAAGTCACTGTTGACAAATGTAAGTGAAGCCTAGATCTCTGCAATTTATCAAATGGAATACTAATACCAAGGCTGGTTTTGTCCTTACTGATCACCCAAATCCTCAAAAGACTGATTCTACTAGGAAAGCTACCAGGATTATGTTTTTGGTGAAGATTTTTCCAAAGTGCAGAGCCTAACAAACTGTTGGTCCTTCAGATGGCACACAAAACACATTTTTCAAGTGCATGTGAGTTTGTGTGCAGTAGAAATAGAGTGCAAACACATGAAAAAACTTGTTCATTTTTTCTAGAGATTGTCCTTAGGTCTCCAACTTTCTGAATGTCAAGCTAATGGCACCAAAAAGCAAGCAAACAAATACACTTTTTCTTGGAAATGATGCAGTCTTTTTATACTAATACAGCTTTAGTATGAGGGTCATATCCCTTCCTTTACAGCAAATGGGTGAATTTTCTTGGCTATGCAATTAGAGGCACTCCTCTAAGTCTTTCATCCTTGCTGTTCTCTGCTTCACAGGAGGAGGAGCTCTTTTGTCATCATTTGCTTCTACCATGCATACAGCAATGGCATGGAAAAGTGTCCATTACACATTTCTAGGACAGTAAAGCAGGATAATCAATAGGAACTCATAGCAGCTATGTGGGTACTTGGCTGCTGGCCAGGGTCAATTCACCACACTCACCTAAGCAGTCTCAGGCAAAAAAAAGGCTTGCAGAATCAGAAAGAACATATGGTTCTGGTTTGCACTTGGCATGGCATTGCTAGCACATATTCCCAGACTTTAGTTTAGATGGTCACAATCACTGTATCCATCTACTTCTCCCTCAACCTAATGTGCTGACGATATAAGCAATCTACTGTATATGCATTTACTCTCTGAACTATAAAAAGATTTCTTGGAGGCCACCATATCACACATCCCCCTCGCCACACATTTTTGTGCATCACACATCACTTGAATTATCCTTGAAGTTACTATCAGTCAAAAGCAGGACAGTGAGTGCATATCACCAGTCAGCATCAGCTCTGTTGGATTTTGAGCCCATACTGAATCTTCTCTCTTTTTCCTTTTGGGATGGATGTATTTTTTCACTAGTTAAATACCTTGTTCTCAAAAAGCACTTACGCAAGACTTCTTTCCCCATGAGACTCACGTATTTGCTGTAGATTCCAAGAAATTCTTTTTTCTGCATGATTAAAAGGCAAGTTTTATACTTCATCAAGAACAGAGACTCAAACTTTCTTGTTATCAAGCTAAGATCCAAGTTTCTTAACAGAATATACATCTTTTTAGCTCAGCTCTTGAATCCCTGCTTATCTTCCACTTCCTCTAGAAGACAACTCATCAGTCATGGCTTGGCACACTTTTTTCTGACTGAGATGCTACAAGCTTTATTTTGAATGCTCTTTTACATTCCTAAATTCAACAACTATAGGCAACTGTGATATTAAATAATGTTTATGCAATTGCATATTATTAAGACTGAATAAGACAGCCCAGACTAATAAAAAGCAATTGTACCAACATTATTTTATATTATTGGTCTCTTAAATGCTGCATGCTGAATACAGGGCATTGAATTAAAAGGCATACATAGAACACAACAGAAAAAAAAAATTCAAAGCTAGCTGAATAAGCTTCCCAAAGACAAACCTGTCTAGTCTCTCTTCAGGTGGTGGACCTGTTCAAAGAAATTTCAGATTCTTCTGCAAATTCATTCAGAGTGAGCTTATTAAAGTGATGCTCTTTGCTTTGCAGCTGTTGATGCTTTTAATGTGAGAAAGCTCAAGGCATGGTGCTACTATGCTTCCCCAGAAGTTTGGCTCTGTGGAGCAATAGCATTTCTTACCTCCCTCCACCTTCCAACCAACCCCTCATCTCATATCCCCATCCCTGCCAGCTCCTGAGAACACAGCCATTGGTGTTAGCCTTAGTGCTATCATCTCAATATTCACTGCCACACTCAGTTGCCAAACAAGTATTATGGAGTTAATATATACCATCATTGGTGATGAAAAAAACACAAGAATAAGATCACCCCAAGCAATATTATGCCCAAGTCTATCCTGCTGAAACACAATGCTCTTCACAGCTCAAACAATGCATGGCCTTCTATCCCAGTGCCTAATGTGCAACACACTGAGCCAAAAACTACATTGTAGATGTTAAGTTTGTGACTCAGAAAACTGAGATTTGCCAGGCTTGGGTGTTTAGAGGATAAATAATTTCATGTCTTCTGACAGGTATCATGAATGTATTTAACTGATCTGCACCCACCAGTGCTTATTTAAGCTTGTATTATGTCACTCCTTCACATGTCCCTTTACGCACAAGCCTAGAGCATTCCAGAAGTCATAATATCTGCAAGGGAGGTTTCTGACTATGGAAAACTCCCAAGGATTCCCAAAGGGAGCCCTTCATAAAGCCAGGTCTGTTGGGAGCTGATGGGATTCACCTGATCAAGTGGAGCAAGAGGGACTTTGCCAACAAGCTGGCCAGAATTATAAGGAGAGCTTTAAACTAGATTTAGGGGGGGAAGGGGCTTGAGTTTTGAGCAACAGAGAAGAGCCAGGGGATGCTGATGTATTAGGAACCAACAGGGAAACACATGTGAAATGCCTCAGAGGAATTAAGGCTTGTACCTCTAAAAAGGTGACAAGGTCGACAGCCCAACTGAAGTGTCTCTATACCAACCCACGCAGCATGGGTAACAAACAGGAGGAGCTGGAAGCCACTGTGCAACTAGAAAGCTATGACCCAATTCCTATCACTGAAATGTGGGGGGACAAATCACATGACTGGAGCACTGCAATCAATGGCTATAAACTGTTCAGAAGGGACAGGCAAGGAAGGAGGGTCGGGGGGGGGTGGTTGCCCTCTATGTTAAAGAATGGATTGACCACACAGAGCTGTCTTTGAAAAACAGCGATGAACAGGTTGAGAGCTTATGGGTAAAAATTAGGGGCCACGCCAACAAAAGAACCCTCGTCATTGGTGTTTACTACAGGCCTCCCTATCAAGGGGAGCCTGTTGATGAAGCATTTTTACTTCAACTACAGGAAGCATCACGCTTGCAGGCCCTGATCCTGCTGGAGGACTTCAATCACCTTGATATCTGCTGGAAAAGTAGCACAGCAAGCCATAAGCAGTCCAGGAGACTCTTGGAGTGCATTGAGGATAATTTCTTAATCCAGGTGATAGACAGCCCAACCAGAGGAGAAGCATTACTGGACCTGTTGTTTGCCAACACAGATTAACTAATTAGAGTGGTCAAGATTGGTGGCAGCCAGGGCTGCAGTGATGATGCCCTGGTGGAATTCACAGTCTTGAGGGATGTGGGCCAGGTGTAGAGTAAAGTCAAGACCCTGAATTTTAGGAGAGCAAACTTGTTGTTGTTTAAGGAATTAGGGGATGGGACCCCCTGGGAAGCTGCCCTCAGGGACAAAGGAGCTGAATAGAGCTGGCAGCTCTTTAAGGGCATTTTTCTTAGAGCAGAAGAGCTCTCAATTCTCATGTGTAAGAAATCAAGCAAGGAAGGCAAGAGACCTCCTGCTCAAAGTACAGTGTAAGAAGGAAATGCACAGGCAGTGGAACCAGGGATGTGTATCCTAGGAAATATATAGGGACGCTGCCCGGATGTGTAGGGATAGGATCAGGAAAGCTAAGGTGCAGTTGTAGCTGAATATGGCAAGGGATGAGAAGAATAATAAGAAGGGCTTCTACAGGTATGTTGAAAAAAAAAGCACGATTAAAGAAAATGTACTATCCCCTGATAAAAAAGACAGGAGAACTAAAACTAATCAACATGAAAAAGGCTGAGGTACTCAACAATTTTTTTGCCTCGGTTTTCAATGGCAATTGCTCTTCCCACATTTCTCGAGTCCCCAAATCTCAAGGCAGGTACTGGGGGAATGAAGTCCCTCCCATCGTGAGAGTAGCTCAGGTTCGAGACCACCTGAAGAACCTGAACATACACAAGTCCATGGGACCTGATGGTATGCATCCCAGGGACCTGAGGGAATTGGCTGATGTAGGCGCTAAGCCATTCTCCATCATATTTGAAAAGCCATGGCAGTCAGGCAAAGTCCCCAGTGACTGGAGAAAAGGGAAATATCCCACCCATTTTTAAAAAGGAGGACCCTGGGAACTACCAACCAGTCAGCCTCACCTCCATTCCTGGTGAAATCATGGAACAGACCCTCCTGGAAGATAAGTCAAAACATATGAAAGACAGGGAGGTGATTAGAGACAGCTAACAGGGCTTCAATAAGGGCAAATCATGCCTGACTAATCCAGTGGCCTTCTCTGATGGAGTGATATCAGTGACATAGATAGTGGATTGAGTGCACCCTCAGCAGCTTTGTAAATGACATCGAGTGGTACAGTTGATTCACTGGATGAAAGGATGCCATCCGGAGGGACCTTGACAGGCTGGAGAGGTGGGCCCATGCGAATCTCATGAAGTTCAACAAGGCCAAGTGCAAGGGCCTGAACCTGGGTTGGGGCAATCATCTCCAATATCAATATAGACTGGGGGAGGAATTGATTAAGAA
Organism: Harpia harpyja; assembly: GCF_026419915.1. NCBI lineage: Eukaryota > Metazoa > Chordata > Aves > Accipitriformes > Accipitridae > Harpia > Harpia harpyja. The sequence goes on along the minus strand of NC_068968.1, from coordinate 6,700,154 downwards.
TAGCCCTGCAGAGAAGGACTTGGGGATACTGCTGGATGAAAAATTGGACATGAACCAGCAATGTGTGCTTGCAACCCAGAAAGCCAAACATATCCTGGGCTGTATAAAAAGAAGCATGGCCAGCAGGTCAAGGGAGGTGATTCTCCCCCTCTACTCTGCTCTCAGGAGACCCCACCTGGAGCACTGCATCCAGCTTTGGAGTCCTCAGCACAGAAAAGACATGGACCTGTTAGAGCGAGTCCAGAGGAGGGCCACAAAAATGATCAAAGGGATGGAACACCTCTCCCATGAGGAAAGGCTGAGAGAGTTGGGGTTGTTTGGCCTGGAGAAGAGAAGACTCCGGGGAGATCTTATTGCAGCCTTTCAATACTTAAAGGGGGCTTCTAAGAAAGATGGAGAGACACTTTTTACCAAGGCCTGTAGTGACAGGACAAGGGGCAATCGTTTTAAACTGAAAGACGATAGATTTAGATTGGACATAAGGAAGAAAATTTTTTACGATGAGGGTGGTGAGACACTGGAACAGGTTGCCCAGAGAAGTTGTGGATGCCCCATCATTGGAAGTGTTCAAGGTTGGACAGGGCTTTGAGCAACCTGGTCTAGTGAAAGATGTCCCTGCCCATGGCAGGGGGGTTGGACTAGATGATCTTTAAAGATCCCTTCCAATCCTAACCATTCTATGATTCTAAGTTGCTCACTGAAAGCCATGAGATCTACAGGATGCAAGGACAGATGTGCAGGTCAGTAGGTCTGGGACAGACTGGCATGGCAGTTCACCCAAGAAACCTACTTCACAGGACAGAAAAGCCCTCTAGGAAAATTGGTGAAGTCTCTTATGCATGTTGGTTATCATCTCAGTATTGATTGTTCAGGACCGAAGTTGAGCAGCCCATTCTCCTCCATCTCTGCTCCATGACATACTCTCCAGGGATGTCATCAGGGAAGCCTTAGCCTGTGGTACAAAGGTTACTGATTTCCTTCTACTTTCAGGCAGAACAGGAGGCATTTGTATAACAGATATCACAACCACAATCTGATACATATCTTCAAAGTCTTAAGCACCATAACCAATAAATCCTCACAGTTTGTCCTCCATGAAATACATACTACTATTATTCCTGGTTTGGAGGCAGCAAAAAGAGTTCTGCATGGCTTGCTGATTTGCCCAGTGATGCAGGCAGGGTCTTTGTCAGTCACAACTAGGAATTGGGAGGGACTGCCAGCCCCTGCTGCCAAACCACTGAGCCCCTTGACTTATATCCCTCTTCCAGCTACCGGATTAATGGTGGCTATAAAGTTGCCTGCTGCTTCATGGACACATTTTCACTGTCTGCTGCTCAGATGATGTGTCCTGTCATAAAGAATGATGAATTTATGGCCTCTCATTATTGGTAGTAAAATGAAACAGCTCTGAGACAAAAATCTAGCAGGGATGTGGTGCATTAATCAATAAAAATATGTGAGCCAGAGAAGTAAGGATACAGGGAAGCAGAACATTTTAAAGAAAGAAGGAAAGAAATAATGATTTATCTTTTTTAATATACATCACCAAGACCATTCATTATAGCCACCTGCATGTTTGGATATCTAGGAAATGTGGATAAAAAGACAATCCTTCTGTCCTGGGTTCAGCTGGGATAGAGTTAATTTTCACAGGAACCTGGGAGGGGGCACAGCCAGGACAGCTGACCTGAACTAGCCAAGGAGCTATTCCATACTATGTGACATCATGCTCAGTATATAAATGGGGAGCGGGCTGGGGGGAGCTCTCTTGGCTTTTGGTGGGGGAAGTGGTGGAGAGTCGGGTTCTGGGTGGTGAGCAGTTGCACTGTGCATCACTCGTTTTGTATGTTCTTTTATTAGTACCGTTGTTGTTGTTGTAACTTCTCTTTTTGTGTTGTCCCAGTAAATTGTCCTTATCTCAACCCTCGAGGTTCCGGGTTTTTTTTTGTGTTTTTTTTTTTTCTTTTCTCCTTTCTGATTCTCCTCCCCATCCCACCGGAGGAGTGAGCGAGCGGCTGCGTGGTCCTTTGTTACTGGCTGGGCTGAAACCATGACACCTTCAAAAATATTACAGTGAAAAAAACCACAGCAATAAGAATAAAGATCAGATGGAATGCACTTGTTGGCATCAAGCAAAAAAGAATAATTCAGCCAAAATTAAATCCTCATTGCCTTTCATTTCCTTTTAAAGCTATTTAATTCAACAATCTCTTCCCTATACACTTTTCATAAATAATCCAAGGTTTAACAGTCCCATTTCTAGGGTTGGGAATGAGTTCCTCTGTTGTCTGGAAGATAAATACAATGTGTACAGAAGCAACACAAGTTTCCCTATGCTTTTTAGACAGTCTTTATCTGAGAGAACAGCAAAGCTACTTGGAGTAGTCAACTGGAACAATTTTGCAAATTCTGTTTAGATCGATATGGTTAGACGTAGTTAGAAGATATGTAGATATGGCAGACCATGGAGAAATTCTCCCTGATATTTAACTTACATTTGTTTAAAAAAAACCAACAAGAACAAACAAAAAAACCCCTTTGCTAATGAAACTATTTCCTTCCTTTAAACCCTCCTTGATTTATTTCTTAGAGTTCAGAGGCACTATCTATCTACAGGACTCTCCCATCCAAGCAAATCAACTGAAAACATGACATGGAAAGCTATAAGAATGGTCAGAGACCTGAGGAAAAACTGGAAGAAATGAGATTTATTTTATCCTAAAGAAGAGATGTCTGAGGAGGTGCATGACAACAGCCTTCAAGGCTGTTGCATAAGGAAGGGAACAATATTTATTTCATGTCTACACTGGACAGGAATGAAAAGTTGAATGATAAAATTGCATGAAGAGAGACTGAAGTGAAATGTTAGGAAGTCTTCTTCAGGCACTGGAATTGTTCATAAATTGTACAGAAATTTCCACTTCTGGAGATCTTGAAGCCAAGTTAGATAAATGTCTGTCAGGAAAGATAGTTGACACAGGCTTAGGACAGTCCCCTTCCAGCCTTAATCTTCCATGATGCCAAAAAGGTAGACCTTGAGGGGTCTTACAGCAGATACTTTGGTCTCTTCAAATGTTGATTTATGTCTATTCAGAACTGAATGAGGCCTGTAGCTGAACAAACATATAATATATATAATTAAACTACATACATTTCACTGCATTAGCAGGTTACTTCTGCAGGCTTCAGTATCAAGATAGGTTCAGTCAGGAGAGAAGCACATCAGTAATGCATGAATCCACAGTTTATAGTTATTAGTGGAGGTGTTAGTCACATAGCACTATAACACAGTCTTGTATCATTTTTCATTTTCTGTGAGTGGATTTCTATAGTCCACAAAGACTGCATGAATTATAAAGTCTTACATTGAAATATACCTCTCAATTTGCTCTCAACAAACATTCCAGCATAATAGCTTCAAATTAATTTTTCATTTACATCCACACTAGCTAACCTTAAACATGACATTCTGCACAGAAGCAAAATTGAATGATTATACACAATCAACTCACATACCATGCTCAAATTATAAACAACATCTGCAGAAATGTGGTATCGCTGTTTACTCAACTCTTATTTAGATGATCCTGCAGCCCAACTAAAGATTTCTTGGACTTGCATTGAGTCCCAGCCTGGCTCCTCTTCATCTCCAAGCATTCTCCAGCCTCGAAAACAGGCTTTGAAAACAAAATCCCAAGGCTCACCTACACCTGAAAATGAGGACATGGGAAGCCGGTGAACTAACAGTCCACCAACTACTTGCCAAGCACCGCACTATCTTCCTGTGTAAACAGGCTTTGAGTCTTGACGACCTAAATTTCACATGTGCTCGGGAGGCAACAGTCAGCATTTGGAAGAGGGCTGCTGGAAGGGCAGGAAGCTTCAGCACAGAAGAGAGGCTGTCCAAAACTGGCCTTCAGTGAGCACAAAGCAAGAGGCAACTTACTTTCCTTCCAGAGCATTAGTGCCTGATATTTTTTTCCACAATTGACATTAAATTACTTAGCAATAGTGAAACTGATTCCTTTTTTGTCTCTGTCACAGCAATCATTTCAGCAGCTTTCTCCGTAGCCCCTGTCCCTAGAGCGCTCAGCAGCTATATATCTCTCTTTGGCCTCAGAATGGAGATCCTAGCCCCTGCCCAGAAACCCTTACTGGCCTGTAACAGGTGGTCTTCTGAGAAAAGTCTTGGTGCTCAGCAATCATGTGTCAATAAAAATTCTTGTGATAGCCAGGAGAAACATCTGCCATTGTTCTACAACATGGAATAGCCTTAGTGACAGACTAACTGTAGGATTTTGTGGTTGTCTGCATCTATAAGAAATCATAAAGGGAAGAAAAGCAATTACTTTGCTTTAACATGGTTATAGCTTTTTAGGATTATGCTCAACTAGATCTTTTGGGACATTGTTTAAAAACAACTCAGCTTTGAAGAAGGAAGGGAGCTGGATAGACTGTTTGGAAGAATATCCCTGCCAATATAGCTTCAGATCAAAGATACAGAATTGCCTCAGAAAAACACACTTCTTTCCCGAGCCTATTCCTAAAGCAGTGAAGCCTCAAATACTCAAAATCCTCTTCAAATGCAGACCTAAAAATTACTGCAGCAGAGCAAAGGGCAACTGTGAACAGAAAGGTGTCACTTCAAATTTCAGCATGTCCCAGCAGTGTCACTCACAAGCTATAGGATTAGCTCCACAAGTTGGCTGACTTGCCTCTAGATGTTGGTCCTCTACTGCTATTCGCAGCCACCTCTTCCTCCCTGCCACATGATGCCTCATCTCCTGGAGATTCCATCCTGCCACCTGTCTTCTGCCAGCTTTCCTTGCAATTGACTCCATGGCAAGCATGAAAATGCCCTACACAGAACGCTGCTTGCACCATACCAGGCAGGTTAGCTATCCTGGAGACAGCCACACTACAAACCAAGCTCTGGAAGTTTTGCTACAGCAGATTTGAAAATGGATGCATTTATTATGAAACCAGTCACAAAATTACAATGAGGTTTTGCTAAAACATTGGAAGTATCGTTGTTTCTATTTTGCAGGGCTCTAAATAAAGCAATGTTTCATTTTTTTCAAGATGATGTATGAAATATTTTCATAAATAATTTCTACATTAATTAGACCTTTAACAAGTATTCTTGGCTGACTTTTTTTCTGATGTGGCCCTTTTGCTCATTTACTACCTTCTTCCTTTCTGAAGAGTTTTACCTCTCTCCTTAATAACTTATCTCTTGACCACTTCTGGCTTGTCTACCCTTTCTTTTTCTAACATCTCCCTGGATTTGCAACACCTAGTACATTCAGGTCACAATTCCGAGCATGGCCTCCTGTGACGCTGCAATTTATACGCTCACATAAAATAGCATTGGTACTTGTTATACTCAAGTATTTTAGGGTGACACTCATTTGTTCTCAGAGTGTCACTTCATCTTTCAAAAAAAAATCAGTCATGGCTGCTTCTTAGCAACAACTTTATCAGAACAGATTTACATGGAAATCAAATACTCTCAACAAGGAACTGCTAAAGGAAGTTGATAATACAGCCTCATTCCTGGCCATTAGAGGCAAATACTATATTGCAGAGTATAACGGTTTTGTAATTCTATATGAATCTAATGAACACATGTAGAGCATTAGCACTGACTGATGTAAAAGACTCTATGAACTTTTCTAATTAGTGTATGTCTGAGCTGATCTGCAAAAACAATCTTGTCTTCAGACTGCAAAACAAATCAAACCATACACAGCCACCATCCTCTCCTGCACTGGACTGGATTCAAAATTGGAGTCTGTAACAGTCACATACAAACAGGTCGCAAAGGACTAGACTGTGAAAGGCAGACATGCACTTCTCATATGCACAAAAAAATGCATGCCCTTACTTCATGCACACTCATACTAAATATCCAGGTATCAGACATCAGTGCAGGAACATAGTCACTTAGTACTCCCTACTCTGGGATGTACACATTTATACTACAATTTCAATAAATTGAAAGTTTTTCATTTTCACAGTCTTTAGAAAGGACCCATTTTCTCTGAAGATTTTTCTATAGCTTACTCATTTTATCAGATGAGGTTTTTCAGGTTTGGTTTTTTTAAAGCCAGAATAGCGTGCTGAGCTCCAACTAGCTAGTTGATAAAAAAATGCAAATAAAATCAAATTTGGGGATGGGGTGAAAAAGTGAAACAAAATATGAAGCATGAAATGCTATGAACAGAAATCGTGAAACAGCAATACCAAGAGTCTAATTGTCTTCATCTTAATGTCAACTGAGAATAATTTATTAACATCACAATGGTGCAAAATCCCTCTAAATGACACTGGAATCAGGACCCCTGTCTTTGTATTAAGAATGATGACATCCTTTTTGACAAATGAAGTCTTGAGTTGCTGTGGCTCTTCTTAGTTCTGTCACTGAAAGGCAGTATCTCTAATATATAGTTACATATGAATTATGTTAGGAATGGGATAAAAGGAATAAATCTGTACTATTTCCAAGAGACAATGCCAAAAATGTAATTGCCCATATTCGTATCACTATGTTATAGAAAGTGAGAGTGTCAGGTAGTCCTAATGGTTAACTGAAAATCTATAAAATCCATTTCTTTTTCTTGCTGAGAAATTAATATAGGACCAAAACCTGAAATTCCGACTCTGATCATGCTCAGACAAAACTCCCACTGAAATCAGTGGGAATTTTGCCAGGGAGAGGATTAAAGACAGTATGATTGGCTGCATTCTACCAGAGATGTAAAAGCTATCTAGCTAGGTTTTCATAGCAGTGCTGCTGAGGCTATTAAAATTAGCAACCTTTCACTCATGCAATCATATGGACTTGCAGAGGAGGGATGGATGTGATGGGGACAAGCCAGCATGCCAGACATTGCTTATCACTGGGCTGGGAGCCAGCAGAAGTGAATTTCTCCTGCAGTATCTCACTTCCCTCCTCCTCTTTAAGGCCCAACAAGAAGCAGGAAAGCGGTAAATAAGCAAGCCTGTATCCTTGGAAATCAGCACTATCTGGAGGCAGGGCAGCATGCTCATCATCACAAAAATCTGCTGAAGCCATCCACCATATCTGTGCCTCTGCAGCATTGTGCTCTGTGCCCACAGAGATAAGACACCTCAGAAGAGAGATGGCAGGAAGCATCAATGTGTAACAGCTTCATTGGGCTTCTGCCATGGTGGCAGTGCCTCACAGGTAACCAGAGGTAGCCGTTAGCCCTAGGGAGGTGCCAGGCTCTGCAGGGAGGGGATGTCACACTGCCTTTGGGGTCCTTGGGTTTTGCTGGCTGCTCCCTCTGCTCAGTCACGTTACCTTTGGTGGGTACAAAAACTAATTTAAAAAAATATACGGATCATTGAGTGAGTGGTCTGGATGTTTTTGTTCTTCAATACAACTCCCAGAGGCTTTAGAATTTTGTTTGATAAGACAGTAACAATGCTTCTTACTTTACCAGCCAATTCCTCCATGTTTTGATGATATGGTAGCAAAACCTATGGAATGTAAATACGATGACTTAAAATAGCTAAGTTATCTAACCAGTTTGCAAAATGAAGCAAAAAATAAGTCCTGAGCTACAAATGGTTTGTAAAATGTTAACTCATCCATTTAAATTTTTGTGGGGAAGAAAGAATAACATAGAAACTCATTACAGATGTAATTTTTAAAAATAAACTTAATTTCAACAATAAGATTACAACAGATTTCTGACATTTTATATCACCAGCAATGCTATCTGGCACCAATTTCATTTCAAATGGCCAAACAATTATTGCTAAAAGTAACTAATATTTACGCACATGGATATTTCTTATAATGTTTAATTAAAAATATATATTTAGGAACCATCATCACTTGCAAAATAATGATGAATACAGTATTAAATTGGTTGAAGGATCTGACTCATACCTTTCTCAGTCTCTATTGCTTTTGAGTTCCTCATGGTTTTGCATCTCATGCAGATATATTCACTACTGGACAGATTGATCTGTTAGCATTTTACAGTCACGTGGCATAAATATAAATGCAATGCAAGGAGAAAGACACGGGAGAATCAGGCTGTGAGAGTTGTGCACATGCAATTGCAATGTGTAGGCAAATAAAGACAGAAAGATTCAGATTGCTAAATAAAAACAGTTACATAGTATTCAGGGACAACTTAATGTTGTACACAAGCAGCCCTCACTAGAGTCCTGAAGCAAGACCACACATGCACGCAATTTCTCATGTCAGTAACTGCAGTGCTGACAAAAATCCCAGATGAATAAAGGCCCCTGATTTATTTTATGGGGGAATACAGCGCTGTGCTGAACCTGGGGAGGCAAGCATCTGCACAGACTCTTTGCATCCTGCAACATGCAGATGGAATTCCTTGTGAATACAGTGAGTTAAAGTTACATTTATATTCTGTATTAAACAACTAAATCTTACAGTAGCCTGACTTATAGCACCTGAAGCAAGGCCTGTGTGTCTTCAAATGGGGGAAAAAAAACCTCTGAAATTTTTCTGAATTTCCCCTCCTCTCCTAGAGGCAATCAAACCCTTTTTAATTAGACTGATGAGAGGATACTCAGCCTTTCTGCTCAGTCTGCCAAAAGCTGCCATTTCCTGGCATGAGTATCTGTTCTCTAATCACTAATCAAACTGCTATCATGTGGGCTATCTACAAATCATCAGTGGTTACAGCTGCCCTCAGTTTGGGCAAAGTTCAGAACCCAGGAACAAAAAATGTTAGAGCTCCATAGTTAGGAACATGAGCTCTTATATCCAATGCCATCACCTCCAAACAACAGGTAACAACTTTTTGGATCTCAGGGTATTTTACTTTAACAGCAACAGGTTTATACATATATTTGGATTCCAATGAAGTATGATGTAGCAACAGGGAATGGAAACTTGGCAACCTCTTTAGGAAGAAAAAGCAGTTATGGTAAATTTTTCCCTTCCTCTTGAAGAGGTACATGACACTTCACACTTTTTTTTAAACATGGTGATTAAGAGTGATAAAGTGTGACTCTTTACCTGGAAAGAGATTATTTCAACTCCCAAGGGAAAACCAACGCTGATGTATAGGAAAGGAAAACCATCAAAACCATCACGAGGCGGCCATGACTACATGGTAGTTCTTGTCATTCCAGCCAAGGAAAGAAGTTACAGTTAAAATGTGTATGTGATGAGGGGGGTCTTTCATTTAAAATTGAGCTCATTAACACTGCTGTGAGTTGCCACCCCTAGGTTCTACAGGGGATTGCCCTCTTTGAAATGAAAGCAGTTTGGCTCAACATTGCCTGTGACTCTACTCCAGGCCAGGACATGTGCTTATCCACCACACTGAGTCCTTGCAGTTGCAAATATATATATAGAATCACTGAAGGATGCTATCAGCTGTTACTAAAATTAGAAGGAAATTGCATGTCCATATCAAAGAAATATATACCCTAATCTGGACTCTTTCAATCTATCTTTTTTGATGAATGGCTAAATTTCTGAAACAATGATTTCTAATGTATAAATATGAATGTCTTCCAGTTAACCTTGAGGTTTCATTAAAAGACAGAAACCTCTTCTACAAGAGGTTTTCACAGGAAAGACATTGAGTTGCTGGAGCATGTCCAGAGAAGGGCAACCAAGTTGGTGAGGGGCCTGGAGCACAAGTCTTATGAGGAGCAGCTGAGGGAGCTGGGGCTGTTTAGTCTAGAGAAGAGGAGGCTGAGGGGAGACCTTATCGCTCTCTACAACTACCTGAAAGGGGGTTGTAGTGAGGTGGGTGCTGGTCTCTTCTGTCAGGTGGCTGGAGATAGGACAAGAGGAAATGGCCTCAAGTTGAGGCAAGGGAGATTTAGGTTGGATATTAGGAAAAATTTCTTTACTGAGAGGGTTGTCACACATTGGAATAGGCTGCCCAGGGAAGTGGTTGAGTCACCATCCCTGGAGATATTCAAAAAGCGAGTAGACAGGGTACTCCAGAACATGGTTTAGTGGGCATGGTTGATGGTTGGACTTGATGATCTTGAAGGTCTTTTCCAACCTAAATGATTCTATGATTCTAAGTCTGAACATACAATTTAGATGCTTGTGTAACAAAATAGTTATATTTACTTCCAATTACTGAATCTATTTCTATTTTCATAGCAGATTGTATTTATACACACAAAAGAGAACTAGAACAAACGGAAGCCAGCTTCAAAGTTTCAGCATACACATTTCCATTGAAGTGGAACAATGAAATGGGCAGTGTAACATGGAATACATAGTACCAATGATGTTCTCTGTGCTTCCTATAATGCTGTATTTATAGTTCTCAGCACTTCCAACAATCCACGAACGCTTGCTTCACAGGTCAGATGACTAAATCTGGCACAATTTGGGCCTACATTATACTCTGGAATACCTTACGCCATCACATAACCATGGCAAAGCCCTTCAAAAGGGTATTCGGAGACCCTGCACATTTGTACCCTATGGGGAAGAGAGCTTACAGCACATCAGGAAAGAGGATATTGAACTCCATCAAAAACAGAAGAGAAGGAAAGACAGATCAACTGAAAATTTGAAAGAAGAGAAGAAGCCAGAGGACTGTGAGGAACAAGAAGAAAGGAAAGGAAAAAGCTTCAGGTAAGCTTTTAGGGTATTTTTTTTAAATGAATCTAAACAAAATATTTAGCTGCCCAATCCATGAATAATTTTCAAATTATTGCAAATATTAAATATACAACAGGAAAAGGAGGGCTGAATTAGAAAGGTTTCAGAAAGAACACATTTTTTATTTGTCTGATAATGGCTTCCAACTTTACAAACCATTTGAAAGTTAATCTGCCTGTCAAACTGCTCAACAGCTTGTCTCAGTTCTCTGAATATATTAAACCTGAATTTAAAGTAAATTCTAGCATAAATAAACCCCTTCTAGTAGAACATTAGAAATATGCATTTATTTTAGTTTCATGTCTGGCAAACTTAAAAAAAACCCTCTGCCTTTAAACATTTTATAGACTTCTTTACTGCTCAGTGAAACAATATAAAAGCTTTTTAATATAAAATCCTAGATGCTCAGCAACTTTTACCATGTTAATGATTCCTGCATGATTCTTGCTTTGAGTCTCACTTTATTTTAGAGAGGTCAGGAATTCTTAATTAACTGAGCCCTTTGTAAACCAACATTATTTGGGCAGATCAGAATCTCCACAGTTATAAGCAATGCCATTTACAATCAAGCTGAAAAACAGGAACTAGTGGGTACTATAATCTCCATGTTAAAGTTTAGCTCCCTTATCTTTAAGAGGCTCTGTCCACATACTGAAAAGAAAACATTTTAGGAACACATAGTCTTCTTTCATCAAGCATTAAACATCTGCATTGAGACATAATTAGTAACAAATCACGTGCTGTAATCCATAAGGTTCTGTGAATATTTGCATTAAGTAATAGTGCACTGAATGGCTAATATAAAAAGATATAGTACAAAAATGTAAGAAGGATATTCTATTTTATATATATAAAAAAATATATGCATTTCAGTGGTGCATAAATCAGTTGTGGTTTATTAAATTTACCTCCATGATTACATAAAATCCAAAATACCATGTTGGTACATGCTAAAATATTGGAAGGTTAAACCTACTTACTCCTATACCATAAAGATGAACTGCAAAGTGCTACAAAATAAATTACAAAAAAAAAATTGTGTATAAAATCCCAAATCAGTAACTGCACATTTGTACATATAAATATTATGAATCAGAAAGAACTACCTTACAAAATGAAATGTTTCAAAAATCATCTGCCAAATTCCAACTCTGCAAGTTTGTCTTTTCCCTGCCAAAATAAAAATTAATACATAACTGAAATATGTTGACTTTGTCTCAGCATAACATAAGACTGGACTCTGGGCTACTGTGTCAAGCTCTGCTCAGGGTCCCAATTTATGCTCGATGTACCTTCACTGACTTTACTTCACATATTGCTGAGCTAAATGATTCATTATTGATTTAGAACCAGCCCAGTGGCATCAGAAGTTATTTAAACAGGGGGAGAGATTTATTGATAAGCAAGAAGTCTGAAAAAAATAATTAAAAGAAAGTTAAAAGAGAATTGATGAGCAGAAGAGAAAGTTATTATCTCTCTAAAATAAGACCATTTCCACATAGACTTAGGGAGGAAAAAAAGGCAGACATTCCCAATATTTTTCTGAGGAACAGCAGAACACTTGTTGACATCTAACTTCAAAGAGTGACTATGATGGATATCCTTAACTGCTGCCATCCCTCCTCAAATCACCACGCTATGTGCAGGGTGACTGAAGACACCATGATTCCTAGGTCGCCGCTAGACTTACAGCTCTGCCCTCTTTAATGTGGGGAGGAGAACACATCTTTGGGACAGATTTTGGAGAAGGGAAGAGAGCACTGTAGCACCTGCAGCTCCCCTACCCTAACCACTTACAGGAAATCTCTCACTACACCGGCCCAGAAGAATGCAAATGTGGACATATCTTTGACTAAGGAGATCCCCAAAACTTGAGCACAGCAGGAAGAAAGAGTTTGGATGTGAGAGACGGCAGAGAACATAAGGAAACAGTCAAAGGACTACTAGTCTTAAAAGGTGAAGCAAGAGTAAGTTTCTGGAGAAAGAACAAGAATCAGGACAGGAGAAAAAAACAGATACAATATATGGTACTGTAGAAAGAGAAGGACAGTGTATGCTGAAAAAGACCGCTGCAAAAAATAAAAAAAAGACAAGAATGTTTCAATGAAAGAGTGAAAATGGATGGAATTAAAAAGTGAAAACAATGAAAAGCAATCACAAAAGAAACAAGGCAATATAATCTCTTCTTTTTTACTCAACATAATTGTAAGGAATTAAAATCAAACCAAATCTCAGAAATGTAATCAAAATTCATAGAAATATATAGGTTTATCTCAGTCTTTTGCTGCTAGTCTTTGTAACTAACTGTCCTGGTTTCAGCTGGGATAGAGTTAACTGTCTTCCTAGTAGCTGGTACAGTGCTGTGTTTTGAGTTCAGTATGTGAAGAATGTTGATAACACTGATGTTTTCAGTTGTTGCTCAGTAGTGTTTAGACTAATGTCAAGGATTTTTCAGCTTCTCATGCCCAGCCAGTGAGAAAGCTGGAGGGGCACAAGAAGTTGGCACAGGACACAGCCAGGGCAGCTGACCCAAACTGGCCAACGGGGTATTCCATACCATGTGACGTCCCATCTAGTATAGGAACGGGGAAGTGGGGGCAGGGATTCGCCGCTCGGGGACTGGCGGGGTGTCGGTCGGCGGGTGGTGAGCAATTGCACTGTGCATCATTTGTACATTCCAATCCTTTCATTATTTCTGTTGTCATTTTATTAGTGTTATCATTATCATTATTAGTTTCTTCTTTTTCTGTTCTATTAAACCGTTCTTATCTCAACCCACGGGTTTTGCTTCTTTTCCTGATTTTCTCCCCCATCCCACTGGGTGGGGGGGAGTGAGTGAGCGGCTGCGTGGTGTTTAGTTGCTGGCTGGGGTTAAACCACGACACTAACTTTCTGTTAAAAAAACTCCACCAACAACAAAACCAATCATCTTTCTTATAACAATTTCATAAATCAAAAAGATCAAATGATAAAGTCAGGACTGGATAGGAAAATAGCATGAAAATGAATGTCTAATGTTATGTCTAAATGTAGTCCCTGTTCTTGCAAAATGCTTGTACTTTTGTTTAACTTTACTCATTATGGTACTTTCTTCTGAACAGTTAAGTATGCATGTAAGTATATAGTCTGCAGGACCAACAGTATAGTTTGTTATTCTTGTTCTTGGATCAGACTCAGAATTTCAGCCTACTAAAGATTTGTACCCTTACCCAAAAGTATGGACTGTATTGAGTAAGTACTGTGTAACTGAATGTGTAAGTGATGATAGTGGTTCAAAACCCAAAAGCACTAACACATAGTATTGCCCCCTTTATGCATACAATTCATACTCTCCATAATCTTTCTGGTAAAGTCAGTAGAGCCACATACATAAGTAAGATTTGCAGGGCCAACTCTGCAATTTACTGCTTTAGGATTTAAGGCGATATTCTGAAAATATAAAAGATGTTAACTTTAAGTATGCAAATATCCCCATTGAAATCAATGGAATTACACACACACATTCAAATTGAACGTGTGGAAGAGTTTTCCAGAGCCACTAATGTAATAAAATAAAAGCAACGTTGCAGTTCACCTTTGATAAATACTATTTATAAAAACCAACATCTTTCCAGTTAAGTTCAAACAGAAAAAAAAATTGTCAGAGGAAACAATGTAACAATTTCTTCTCAATGTCATTTTGAAGAGACAGTAAGAACAAGGTAATAGAAAAGAGCGTGACAGGTTATTTCTGGACTTTCTTGAGTTTTATAGCTGCATCAGGGATTGGCTTCTCTCTGCTGTTGCAAAAACAGCTACCAATTTGAATGTACATCTAGAGTTCTCCAAACACAACCAATGTCTAAATGAGAAGTCCAAGGGAGGTGGCACTTTACTGTCCACTCCCTAGTGTGCAGTATGCAACTTCCATAAATAAGCTCAACAGCCCCTCTCATCTTTATTTCATTTACCCATCCAGTGGGATCTTATGAAATAAAACAAAACCTAAAAGAAACAAAATAAAATATGAGAAATCATGCTTAAAAAAAAAGGTCAAAGAAAAAATAATACAAAGGACCAAACACAAATGAATACTTGACAATCAAACATAAAAGGCATTTAACGCATACATAAAATGTTAAATAAAAACTGTACATGAATTTATGAACCTGACAACATTGGCTCTAGATTGTGGCCGAGGATTTTATTCAATAATTTTTGTTCTTGTTTTTAACCTTGCTTCAGTAAGTTCACAATGTTTATAAAGAGCTGAAAGCTTATCTATATTCCATATCACACTAAAGAACCTAAGATTTAACCCTCCTTACACTCTAAAATACCCTTATAGAATAGGTACAAGGGCCTGGGTATGGTAGACAAAGTGCATAATGAGATAGAGGAGGAACCTATGCAAATAGTCTTGCTAAGGCTAGAGAGACCAACCCCTCACAAGAAAACCTGCATTAAGACCAGTGCCAAGAAACAACGGCGAGTTATGGCCATAGGCGACTCCCTCCTGTGTGGAACGGAAGCACCCCTTTGCAGACCGGACCCTCTTTTCAAGGAAGTTTGCTGCCTCCCTGGGGCCCGAATTAGGGACATCACCAAAAGACTGAAGAGCTTAGTACAACCTTCAGACTACTATCCATTTATGCTCTTTCATGTGGGTACTAATGATGTCACAACAAAAAGTCTGAGGTCAATCAAAAGAGATTTCAGATCCCTGGGAAGAATGCTAAAAAATTCGGGAGCACAGTTAGTGTTTTCCTCAATCCTCCCAGCAATGGGGGGAGACTTTGGAAGAAACAGGCATGTCCAAGACATCAATACCTGGCTCAAGGACTGGTGCCTCTGCCAAAACTTTTGGTTTTTAAATCATGGAAGAGCCTTCAAGGCACAAGGTATGATGAGGCCTGATGGGATCCACCTGTCCCAATGGGGGAAACACATCTTTGGGCATAAACTGGCAGGACTGATCAAGAGAGCGCTTTAAACTAGAATCAATAGGGGAAGGGGATACCAACAGGATTGCAGTAGGTAAGCCAAGGATCAGCATGGAATTGCTTGAGGGTGGCAATGCTAATGGGAACATTTACCCTGCTCCACGGAGGGCTCAGGAGGACATCTGAAATGCTTGTACACCAATGCACACAATGTGAGAAACAAACAGGATGAACTGGAAGCATTGGTTAGTTCCCGGAACTATGATGTCATTGGTATTAGCGAGACTTGGTGGAACGAGTCCCATGATTGGAGTGCTGGGATGAAGGGCTACAGGCTGTTCAGGAGGGATAGGCAGGGCAGGCGAGGTGAAGGAGTTTCACTGTATGTAAGGGAGAGGTTTGACTGCACAGCCCTTACAGTTAGGGATGATGTGGTTGAGAGCCTCTGAGTGAGGATTATGAGGATGGAAAACAAAGCAGATGTTGTAGTGGGAGTCTACTATCGATCACCCAGGCAGGATGATAGCACTGATGAGTTATGCTATAGGCAATTAGGAGAAATCTCTGGATCGGTAGCCCTTGTCCTTATGGGAGATTTCAACTTCCCAGGCATCAACTGGGAATATCATACTGCTGTGACGAGCAAGTCTAGGAAATTCCTGAAGTATGTTGAAGATCATTTCTTGTCATAAGAGCTCAGTGAGGCAACTAGGAAAGATGCCCTCCTAGACTTGTTGTTTGTGAATAGAGAAGGACTTGTGGGAAATGTGATGGTAGGTGTCTGTCTTGGCCACAGTGATCACGAAATGGTCGAGTTTAAAATTTTCAGTGTAATGGGAAAAAAGGACAGCAAATTTGTTACCCTGGACTTCAGGAGAGCAATCTTTAAGCTATTCAGGGAGCTATTTAGTAGAGTACCCTGGGAATCTGCTTTTCAGAGCTTAAGAGTCCATGAGTGCTGGTCAGTTTTTAAGAACCACCGTTTAAAAGCACAGGCAATCCCATTGTGTCATAAGTCAAGCAAGCAGGGCAGAAGACCAGCTTGTCTGAACAGGGAACTCCTCGTGGAGCTCAAGAGGAAAAAGAAATTGTATGATCTCTGGAAGCAAGGTCAGGTTTTGCAGGAAGATTACAGAGCTGTGGTTCGTATATGCAGGGAGAAGACATGAAAGGCCAAAGCTCAATTAGAGTTGAAACTGGCCAGTGTTGTGTCAGGCAACAAGAAAGGCTTTTTTTAAGTACGTTAATAGCAAGAGGTCTAAAGAAAACATTGGACCAATACTTGTTGAAGATGGTCACCTGACTAATAGGGATGAAGAAAAAGCAGAGGCATTCAATGCTTTTTTTGCCTCAGTCTTTAATAATACCAATAGACCTTGGGCTGCCTGGTCCTCTGAGTTGGAGGACGATGACTGCGGTAACAGTGACTTACCATTTATGGACACTGAAATTGTAAGGGACCAGCTGTATCAGCTGGATGTTCACAAGTCCAAGGGGCCTTTCAGGATTCATCCCAGAGTACTGAAGGAGCTAGTGGATGTTATGGCAGGACCCTTTGTTTTGGGTTTGTGTGGTGCAGTTTTGGTAGCGGGGGAGGGGCTGCAGGGGTGGCTCCTGTGAGAAGCTGCTAGAAGCTTCCCTTGCTCCAAGACGGACCCACCTCTAGCCAAGGCCAACCCAATCAGAGACGGTGGTAGCGCCTCTGCGTGAACATATTTAAGAAGAGGAACCTGCAGTGGGGGAGGAGATTGGAATGTGAGAGAAACACCTACGCTGATACCAAGGTCAGTGAAGAAGGAGGGGGAGGAGGTGTTGCCCCTGCAGCCCATAGTGAGACAGCAGGCTGTCCCTCTGCAGCCCATGGAGGTGAATGGTGGAGCAAATGCCCACCTGCAGCCCATGGAGGACCCCATGCTGGAGCAGTTGGATGCCCCGGAAGATGGCCGTGACTCTATGGGAAAGCCCGCGTTGGAGCAGCCTGTGTCTGAAGATCTGCGGCCTGCAGAAAGGACCCATGCCGGAGAAGTTCATGAAGGACTGTCTCCCGTGGGAGGGACCCCATGCTAGAACAGGGGAAGAGTGAGGAGTCCTCCCCCTGAGGAGGAAGGAGTGGCAGAGACAATGTGTGACAAACTGACTGCAAGCCCTTTTCCTGTCCCCCTGTGCCTCTGGGGGGAGGAGGTAGAGAAAACCAGGAGTGGAGTTGAGCCAGGAAGGAAGGAGGAGTGGGGAGAAGGTATTTTCAGTTTTCGGTTTACTTCTCATTATCCTTGTTTTGATTTGATTGGTAGTAAATTAAATTGATTTTGTTTTTTTCCCCAAGTTGAGTCTGTCTTTTGCCTGTGACCATAAATGGTGAGTGATCCCTCCCTGTCCTTGTGTCGACTCACGAGCGTTTCTTTATATTTTCTCCTCCTCATCTCACCGGGGCGGAGGAGTGAGTGAGTGGCTTCATGGTGCTTTGTTGCTGGCTGGGCTTAAACCACGACACCCCTCTTGATCATCTACCAAAGCTCTTGGGAGTCTGGGGATGTCCCTGCTGACTGGAAGCTAGCCAACGTTATTCCAATTTACAAGAAGGGCATGAGGGAAGACTCAGGAAACTACAGGCCTGTTAGTCTAACCTCAGTACCTGGAAAAATTATGGAGAAGATCATACTGGGTGCTATTGAAAGACATTTAAAGGACAATGCAATCATCAGGCACAGTCAACATGGGTTCACAAAGGGAAAGTTCTGTTTGACTAATTTAATATCCTTCTACAACAAGGTCACCCACCTAGTGGAAGAAGGGAAGGCAGGGGATGTAGTTTTTCTAGATTTTAGGAAGGCTTTTGATACTGTCCCTCACAGCATCCTTCTGGACAAGTTGTCCAACTGCGAGATGAGCAGGTACACACTGCACTGGGTGAAGAACTGGCTGAACAGCAGAGCTCAAAGGGTTGTAGTGAATGGGGCTACATCTGGCTGGTGACTGTCACCAGCAGTGTTCCTCAGGGCTCAATTCTAGAGCCAGTTCTGTTCAATATTTTTATCAATTATGTGGATGCAGGAGTTGAATACACCATTAGCAAGTTTGCTGATGATACCAAACTGGGAGGTACTGTTGACTCCCTTGAGGGACAAGATGCCTTGCAGAGGGATTGAGATAGATTGGACCATTGGGCAATCATCAATGGGATGAAATTTAACAAAAATAAAACCTGATTCTGCACCTGGGACAGAGTAACACCAGGTACAAGTATAGATTGGGAGAGGAGTGGCTGGAGAGCAGCCCTGCAGAAAGGGATCTGGGGGTGCTGGTTGACAGCAGGCTCAGTAGGAGTCAGCAGTGTGCCCTGGCAGCCAAGAGGGCAAACTGCATTCTCAGGTGCATCAAACACAGCATAAGCAGCCGGTCAAAAGAGGTGATTATCCCCTCTGTATTTAGCATTGGTGTGGCCTCACCTTGAGTATTGTGTGCAGTTCTGGGCCCCACAATTTAAGAAGGATGTTAAGGTACTTGAATGCGTCCAGAGGAGGGCAACAAAGCTAGTGAAAGGGCCGGAAGGCATGTCCAATGAGGAGCGCCTAAGGACTCTGGGTTTGTCTAGTTTGGAGAAAAGGAGGCTGAGGTGCAACCTCATTGTTCTTTACAGCTTCCTGAGGAGGGGAAGTGGAGAGGGAGGTGCCGATCTCTTCTCCCTGGTATCCAGCATCAGGACACATGGGAATGGTACAAAGCTGCACCAGAGGAGGCTCAGATTTGACATTAGGAAGCATTTCTTTACCAAGAGAGTGGTCAAACACTGGAACAGGCTTCCTAGAGAGGTGGTCGATGCCCCATGCCTGTCAGTGTTTAAGAGGCACTTGGACTATGCCCTTAATAACATGCTTTAACTTTTGGTCAGCCCTGAAGTGGTCAGGCAGTTGGTCTAAATGATCATTGTAGGCCCCTTCCAACTGAACTATTCTGTTTTATTCTATTTTAAGTAAAAAAATAAAAGAATTGTTTTCCTAGATGAAGTCATTAGCATATGCATCTTGTAACAAGTATTCAACCTTCACAGACTCAAAATAAAATGTCATAGAAAGGAAGCTAGAAAATTGTTCAGTAACAACTATGAGGCCTGTAATGATCAAAGGAATTAATATTGTTGTAAGGCAACAGTAAGCAGAATAATCTCATTATAAATGAATATATATCATATAGTTCCATAAATCTTAGTATACTAGATTAAGCAACATAATTTCCCTAATTTCTATGTATAACTTGACATCCCAGTTCTAGTCAAAAAGGCTGTATATTGAAAACGTGGAATATCTATTGATCTTTGGAATTACGCAAGATAAATTCATGGTAGAGTTGGCTTCAGTATTCAGGTAGAGACAGAACAGTTTCCAAGTTGACAGTGATTCTGTTTTTCAAAGGGATGAGACATAATTATGTTCCGTCCTTCATGGGTTCTGATCTTTGGCTGTAAACTGACATTTGTCAGAAGTGCATCTGTGTCGTAGTATTTCTATATTTTACATGCATATTGATGAGTGTATTAAACTCAGATGCTAGGGATGTCATAAGGTAAACAGCCTTTTTTTTTAACAGCTTTGACTTTTCAAGGACTTGCAGAAAGCTTTGAGAAAACATTCCTTGAAATACTGATTGATCTCTTAGGCATACCATGCTTCATGCAAATGAAGTGTGGAATAACCTACAGATGTCCAGGTTTTAAAATGTGTGTGCAGATAGTAATTGTTACGGCCTTTCCTGTGAAATGGGTTTCTATTAATGTGGATTTTCTGTGGTTCTATGGGGAGCTGCTATTTCTGCAAAGTTTCTGAGTCTGAGCAGTTGCTTATTCGTACTCTCTCTTTTTACTTTAACCTGTCCCTGAATTAGAAGCTGTGCACTCACTAGTTCTGACAGCTGGTGGTTTGAGCTTCAGGTTTTAATGTCCTTGACTCATTAATCACTAGCAAGCAGAACAAGTACAGCAGCAGCGGCAGCACTGTGAAAGGAACCATCTGCTGGATATGGTGCTGGAAGACATGAGGGTAATGACTCTCTTTGAGAAAGGTGCAGTATATTCTCCTTAAGAATGCTGAGCACAAATGTTTCAGTTTCTGCTGCCTGCTTGGAAAACAAGCATATCTTCCAATGTATCATACCAGGAAATAAAACAAAACAAAAAAATCAGATGAAGGAAAACCAGATTAAGATAGTAAATGATCATTGTTGGCAGGTTAGGGGACTGTTAACCCAAAATATTTTTGGCCTCTGAAATACCGAGTAGAGAGGTCAAATTTTACTGTCTTGGTCTTAACTCATTTTACACTGAGAAGAGCTTTATAGGATCCTTTACTAAAGTACATATAATTCTATTTGACCCCCTTCCTAGTTATATGAATTTGTAGATCAATGAACCAAACCATTAAATAGATTGAATGCTGCTTGCAACACTAATGTTAATGGCTCCAGTTTTATTAGGCCCATTTGGAAATCTCATACAGGTGGCAGCATCCATAAAATGATAAACTCTGTATCCATATATGTGGAGCATAAATTTAAACATTAGAATAAATGCTAGTGATAGTAGAAAAGAAATGTTTTTAAAATATTGCAGTTACTGAAGAATTATAAATAAGAGCATAAACTCTAAGTTTGGATTTATTCTAATTAGTCCTCAGGTTAATATCATTGTATTGTGTACTGCCTTATTAGTGTTGCAAGTAGCTAGAGAAAGAAAGAGGGTCAAGACTCTATTTCATGTACAACGTCATAGGATAGATTGTTTAACCTCTTCTGATCTTAATTTCTCCAATTACAAAATAAATACAGTCATTGGAAAATCTGATCTGGAAAGAACTAATGTGAAATACAGATCCAAAATGTTCGAGAATTCCTGGCCTCTTAATAAGTCAGAGTGTGTTCAAGTCTCTGTGTTTAACTCTTAGGTTTTCATTTGTTTGTCTTCTATCCATGCTTGTATCTTTAGGTAAAAAAATAACATTTATTTTTATCATTAGAGTTTTAAAAATAAATGTGAGGTGACATTTTGTCCTCATTTTGCTGCAGCATTAGCCAGCACTGCTCTTTGAAGCAGTGGTTCAAGCAACTAAAACTAGGAATGAATTATTTAATTTAATTTTCTACTTGAAATTACAAACCGACAAAAATTGATAAGAATATCTTTTTAGGTAATGCAACTACATCTTTCTTTTCTTTACTTTCCTCCCTTTTACTCAGCAGTTTGAGCTTTCTCCATATAAAACACTGTTCATTTAAAAGGACTGGAGATACATGTCATGTTATACTTGATTGCCTCCAAGTTGGAAAAAGTAAAAATGCAAGCTGATTTTTGTTTCAGAATACTCTGTTTGGATCAAAGCCCCAAGTAACACTCTGCTTAGGATAAACCATATGTACTTGGTGAAGAAAAAAAGCATAATGAGGCTTAACATCTTAGGAACTTTTAATTGCTCAACATTTATTTTGTTTGTGCTTTCCCTTGAATGTTTGGGTTTACATATATGACCTCTGAATTTATGCAAGTCTTCAGACATTTAGAAACATATTTGGAGAGCACAATGTGAGTGTATGAAGACTTAATTCTGAATTCACTTAAGTCATTGTTACAGGAAACTTATCTTCTCTGGAAGAGTTTAGATGAGATTTGTAATGACCAAGAAAGTTCACCTGTAGACCTCCAATTTATGTACAAATCATAGGAATATATTATTCCATATCTTTTTGGAGTAAAAAGTATCTCAGACAACTAAAATTTACTTTCTCACTTTATGAAAAAGTTCATAAGAAGACCATTTTCCTCCCTGAATGACTTGGGTGGAGGCTCATAGGGGATATGGCCTGTGAGAAGGGGTGTGATGGAGATTGTTTGGGACTGGCAGAAATGGAGCCCATGGATATTTGACTATCCCCATACCAGTGATGCTTCCAAATCTGGCAATGAAATGCATTAGGTGTTATCATACCATTAACTAACCAGATCTATGCTGTGTGCTAGTTGAAAGAGGAAAAAATGGCTTCTTCACATATAAGAATGATATTTATGATAGGCTCTTCTTTCAGAATGAGTTCAGTATGTAGAAATATATGGATTTTTTTCTGTTATGTTTTTCTTTTTGTGAACCATGTGATTATTAAAAGTAATACAATGAATAGGAAGGCTGAAAGGAATCAGTCTCAAAGGCATTTTATCCAGCTCCTAATGAGAATAAAACCTTAGGAAGTTACAGATCATCTAGTATGTGAGATACAGAACTGCAAAGCTCATGAGATATAGAGTCAGCTGTGATATTTCCAGAAAGCCAATTGTCAGATTTAAAAAAAACCCAAAAACCTCACTGTTGGCTCAGCTGGATCCATATTAATAACACAGTTCATTTCACACTTTACATAGCACGTACTCTTTGCATTTGAGAGAGATAGATACATAATGTTCCCTTAGAGGATGAATGAAGTTTTGTCATTCCTCTTACAGGGAAGATGGATGGCTTTTTTCTCTTGTCCACTTTTATTTTAAGGGTTTTTTTTTTATTCTTCAGTGTACTTTCTTCTGCAAGTGTGAATGGCAGCTTACATAACAGTAGTGTTTGTGTTTTTTTAAAATACTAATATTAAACTCAGAATCTAGTGCCCTGGCATCAACTCAAGCCAAAATCAGGTTTTGCCTCAACTTGCCTAACTGACTCCTTTTGAACTCTGAGAAGCCAATTGAGAGTTTGGCTGTTAAAGACATGTCAAATCATTTTCTAACTACCCACTTCCCATAATATTTTGGCTATATTAGCTCAATTACTCCAAATAGTCAGAGAGCTAGTATACAAAGTCCAGATTGCCTGCTGCTTAATGGGTTTGTAGGTGGTTTTTTTTTTTTTATTTCCCTGGAATCATTTTTTCTAAAGTATTCCTATTTGGTTTCTGCATCTTTACATTCCAGTCATTTTTCTTTGCTCTGTTTCACCTTTCCCCTGTAAGAACCTCCCCCCCGCCTAATTCTTTTGTATTTCTGTGTCCTTTTCTTTTCTACATCTTTTACCTGGTTGCTTTCTATGTTTCAGTGGATAAAGTCAATACCCTATTTATTTATTTTTTTACTTCCTTCTGTAAATAACGACTAGTGGTTACTTCTGTGCAGGTTATACATCAAACCAAAAGATGCTGATATGAACAGAAATGAATTGGGGGGTTTTGTTTTGTTTTCCACACCAAAATGTAAGCCTGAAACTTCATTTCAGTCTCTATGGAATGCTTCATTAAACCCACACATAAGAAAAGCAAAAGAAATAAAAAAGCCAGATGCATAAAATTGGAGGAATATTCCTGTTTTTTAGACAATAGTGCTTGGGGCACTCAAAAGGAAATCAAACTGGTCTCTTACATCTTGGATACACATCCTAGCCACTGGACATTTAGTACAAGTGCAGCAACTCTTCTGTCTGTAAATTTGGCCTCAAAGATAGGTTTCAACTGGAAAGCATTCATTGAATTTGACCTGAAATTTGCAGAGTTTAAAGTATTTACCTACATTTATAGTAAATTAAAAAGTTGCAAAAAAAAAAATTGTTCCAGTTATACTGATCCTGACTGGGAAAAAGTAAGTTATTGTCATGTAGAATGCCCTGTCATTTTTGGTTCTACATTATAGTTGAATAGATAGATAAGATTTTTTTGTGTGCCGATGAACACTTTAATGTGTGATTAAAGATGTATTTATTGTGATTAATTCTCATGCCTTTAATAGGACTTGCAGGACTCCCTTGTGGACTTGTCAACTCTTATGGACTACTCAGGTCCTAGATCTGATTCTCTTTCCATACTGGTTTTAGACATTGCTGTTGGCTACTAGAGTAACTAATATGCATGCTGATGTAACTAAGAATATAAGCAGATCTATTGTCTACCTGTGCTTTGCATAGTGCTGTACACTTAATAGAAGTTCATCAGTTAAAAACTTCTGAAATGAAAATTCAGAAGTGACTTTAAACACAACATTCTGGTTTCACTGTGATTGTACCAGATCAGGTTAGGAACAAACTCAAAGGCCAGAAAGCTTTCACTTGCAATGATTTGTCTCAGTGTTAAGTGCAGCGTAAATTTGTATGTTTGTGTAAATATATATATATGTCCTTTGACTTAGTCTCCAAGAATGTATGCAATCTTACAGATTTAAGAAAACAAAAATCCATAGAAAGGGTCTGAAAGGCCTAGGAAATCTGAAGGGAAGGTAGAAACCATGCAGTAGCTTTAAATGCTGGACTACCAAAACTGTGATGATAATTCTCTAACCCCTAACTTCCAAACATCCTTCAGAAAATTACCTAGGAGATAATAAACCACAGCCACTTAGTAGAAATATGGCATAAAGGCCTGGAAAAGCCTATCACCTTTGTACGACCTGTAGAAACAGATCTTCAATTTTCCTCAAACTCTGTTCATAGAGTTTGCAACATGCATAGACAGTCATCAAGGTCAACATATACATAGAAGTGTGCATTTTTCTTAACATTACAGTAGACTTTTAGGGCTGTGTTGTTAGTATTCTGTGTGATGACCTGGATTTTCAGTGGTACAGTTTTGAATTCTCCTGTTGGGAATTTTGTGGACCCACAGTATGGCAAAAATATATTAATTCAATTTAAGATATTTTATAAAGCAGTAGAACTAGCAAGAGCGCCAATTCCAGCAATAACTTAATATTCCTTACAAGTTATTAAGATACTCATCACTACACGTGGATATAACCTTACGAGACTCATCTTGTAAATATCAGTCTACCCTAGAGCCTTCTTCTCCAGTTAAAACAGTCCCTGTGCAGAGGCCTAGCTGCTCTGAAATGCTATACATTTGTACTGATATTATATTTTTGTCTATGAATTAATCAAATCTTGTTGTTTTTGTTGGCGTCCTGCACTAAATCCTATCAATTGTTTTGTAGAAAATGAATTTTGCCCACACCCTTTTGAAAATGTGCAGTGACTCAAAGCTAGCATGTTTCATTTCTGAATATCCCATTACCTATTTGCAACATGGAAGTACTAGGAGTGCCTCAAGGTTCAAAACGAGTAAGAAAATGCAATGTAAAGGAATTAGTCACTGTTACTTAATTACTAACAGTCAAATTCAACTTCTTGAAACCGATAGCAGAACTCCCATGGACTTAAGGCAGATGAAGATTTGGCCCGGAATAGAATAGAATACAATAGAACAGAATAGAATAGTTCAGTTGGAAGGGGCCTACAATGATCATTTAGACCAACTGCCTGACCACTTCAGGGCTGACCAAAAGTTAAAGCATGTTATTAAGGGCATAGTCCAAGTGCCTCTTAAACACTGACAGGCATGGGGCATCGACCACCTCTCTAGGAAGCCTGTTCCAGTGTTTGACCACTCTCTTGGTAAAGAAATGCTTCCTAATGTCAAATCTGAGCCTCCTCTGGTGCAGCTTTGTACCATTCCCATGTGTCCTGATGCTGGATACCAGGGAGAAGAGATCGGCACCTCCCTCTCCACTTCCCCTCCTCAGGAAGCTGTAAAGAACAATGAGGTTGCACCTCAGCCTCCTTTTCTCCAAACTAGACAAACCCAGAGTCCTTAGGCGCTCCTCATTGGACATGCCTTCCGGCCCTTTCACTAGCTTTGTTGCCCTCCTCTGGACGCATTCAAGTACCTTAACATCCTTCTTAAATTGTGGGGCCCAGAACTGCACACAATACTCAATACTTCATTAATCTTAACTATTTCCTTTTACAGCCATTACTATTCAAGCACTTCCTGCTGGAAATTAATGATCTTCCTTAAAAAGCTGACCTGTGTTGGATAAATGCTATCGAGAAGTAGTGTGAACAGTGACTAGGATAATGGATTGAGAGCAAGGGACCAAAAGTCAAATCTAAGCTATAGCAATCACTGATTTGCTCAATGATCACAACTACATTTCTGTGTGTCTTTTTCCCTCCCTCCTGTGCAGAGTTTAAGCCCCCAGGTCAGCTGTCCCGGCTGTGTTCCCTCCCAACTTCTTGTGCATCCCCAGCCTACTTGCTGGCAGGGCAGCATGAGAAACAGAAAAGGCTTTGATGCTGTGTAAGCACTGCTCAGCAATAGCTAAAACATGGGAGTATTATCAACGCTGTTTTCATCACAAATCCAAAACATATCACCATATGAGCTACTGTGAAGAAAATGAACTCTATCCCAGCTAAAACCAGTACACAATGAAAGACATTTTGATCTACCAGACCAACTCCTTTATTTCACCATGAACTGGAATGGAATTGTCGTGGTTTAACCCCAGCCAGCAACTAAACACCACACAGCTGCTCACTCACTCCCCCCCACCCAGTGGGATGGGGGAGAAAATCGGGAAAAGAAGCAAAACCCGTGGGTTGAGATAAGAATGGTTTAATAGAACAGAAAAGGAGAAACTAATAATGATAATGATAACACTAATAAAATGACAACAGAAATAATGAAAGGATTGGAATGTACAAATGATGCGCAGTGCAATTGCTCACCACCCGCCGACCGACACCCAGCTAGTCCCCCGAGCGGCGATTCCCCGCCCCCACTTCCCAGTTCCTATACTAGATGGGACGTCACATGGTA
Source organism: Harpia harpyja (assembly GCF_026419915.1). NCBI lineage: Eukaryota > Metazoa > Chordata > Aves > Accipitriformes > Accipitridae > Harpia > Harpia harpyja. The sequence continues at coordinate 6,672,971 of NC_068968.1, read as the reverse complement.
TGGAATACCCCGTTGGCCAGTTTGGGTCAGCTGCCCTGGCTGTGTCCTGTGCCAACTTCTTGTGCCCCTCCAGCTTTCTCGCTGGCTGGGCATGAGAAGCTGAAAAATCCTTGACTTTAGTCTAAACACTACTGAGCAACAACTGAAAACATCAGTGTTATCAACATTCTTCTCATACTGAACTCAAAACATAGCACTGTACCAGCTACTAGGAAGACAGTTAACTCTACCCCAGCTGAAACCAGGACAGGAATGCATTACCATTACTGCAATGTCAAGGGTTTGGTTTGCAATTGTCAATTCTACTCTTTTTTATATTTATATTTCTTCACCAATTGCTTTAATTTTCATCCTACTCTGCAGAAGAGAAAGTATTCTGGTACTTCTAGACTGTTCGCAGTTCACATTTTTCATAGTTAATCTATATACCACAAGGAGGGCTCTCACTATTAACTAATATTTTTTGGATTGCATTCTACTAGACACATCCTGTACATGTGTTTTAGAGAAATAGAAAGCCAGTACAGTGTAAAAATAGTTCTGAAACAATTCGTAGTATTATTCTTTATAATTGGTAGTGAATATATATTCTTTAGTCACTGGCCAAATTCTTCTTGGTGTAGATCCTTGGCCTGCAAAGATGAATTTAATGTTCAGATAGCTCCTATTCAATGGAGTCAAGGGTCAGTCCTTAGTCATATTGCATGGTGCATTTTTTTACTTAGGTTTTACAGTTTTTCTCTGGGGTTTTTGCTTTTATTTGGGATCATATACAGAACAAAAAACTGATTCATTAACATCATTAACAGTCAGTAATTCACTGCATTAAAGAAGCCTCAGATGACTAGGGCCCACTCAGGTGGTATTCTCAATCCTGCCTGTAAGGGGAAAGGGTGTGAGGAAGAGGGCACTAACATGGCAAGTCAATAATTAGCTGTAGGGTGGTGTCAATGACAGCATTTTGATTTCTATGACCATGGGACCCTGTTTGCAGATCAGCGTCTGCTTGGGATCGATGGGATCTACCTTGCTAAGCAGGGCAAAGCTCTTTTTGCCAATAGGATGACTGACCTCATAAGGAGGGCTTTGAACTAGAAATAATGGGGGAGGGAGAGAGTTACCATTGGTTCTGACAGACAGGGTTGATGGTTAAAGGGCCTGGAGTGATGTGACTGAAAGGGAATGCAAAATCAACAACAGAGCTTAAGCGGGGTCACCTCTGGCATTTGCATGTAAGCAGGGAAATGCCTACAAGGCACCATTATGGAGAAATCCCCCAAATGCTCTCCAGGAACTCAACATTCTTGGGTGCCTCTCTAAAGTGCCTGTACAGTAATGCACACAGTATGGGGAATAAACATGATGAGTTAGAGATCTGTCTGCAGTTGTATGACTATGATCTTGCTGAGATCAAGGAGCTGTGGTGGGATGGATCCCATGACTGGAGTGTTGCATTGGAGGAATACAGCTCTTTAGGAAGGACAGGCTGGGAAGACGAGGAGGGGGAGCTGACCTTTATGTGAGAGAGCAGCTGGAGTGCATGCAGTTCTGCCTGGGAATGGATGAGGAGCCAACTGAGAGTTTATGGGTTAGGATTAAAGAGAGGACAGGTAAAGGTGACATTATAGTGGGTGTCTGTTATAGGCTGCCTGACCAGGATGAGGCCCTCCACAGCCAGCTAGAAGCAGACTCACATTCACAGGCCCTGGTCCTCATGGGGGTCTCCAACCACCTTGATATCTCCTGGAGGGACAACATAGCAACACAGAAGCAATCCAGGAGGTTCCTGGAGAGCATTGATGACCACTTCCTGACCCAAGTGATAGAGAAGCCAACGAGAGGAAGTGCTCTGCTGGACCTCATACTCAAACAAGGACCTGCTTGGAAGAGTCCCATGGGATAGGGCCCTGGAGGGAGGGGGGGGGGGGGCAAGAAAGCTCATTGATATTCAAGGATCACCTCCTCCAAACTCAGAGCAGTCCATCTCAACAAGCAGGAAGCCAAGCAAAAATGTCAGGAGGCCTGCATGGATGAATAAGGAGCTCCAGGCCAAACTCAAGCACAAAAAGGATGGTGGAAGCATGGACAGGTAACCTGGAAGGAATACAGAGCTGTTGTCCAAGCATTCAGAGAGGCAGTCAGGAAAGCCAAAGTCTACCTGGAGTTGAATCTGGCAAGGGATGTCAAAGACAACAAGAAGGGCTTCTGTAAGTACATAGGTGATAAAAGGAAGACTAAGGAAAATGTAGTTCCACTGCTGAATGAGATGGGGCGCCTGGTTTTACAGGACATGGAAAAGGCTGAGGTATGCAATGCCTTCTTTGCCTGAGTCTTACTAGCAAGACCGGCCTTCAGGAATCCCAGGCCACTGAGACCGGGGGAAAAGCTGGAGCAAGGCAGATGTACCCTTGGTGGAACAGGATGAGGTCAGGGAATACTTAAGCAAACTGGATGTAAATAAGTCCTTGGGCCCTGATGGGATGCACTCATGCGTGCCGAGGGAGCTGGCTGATGTCATTGCAAGGCCACTCTCGATAATCTTTGATCGATCATGGCGACTGGGAGAAAAGCCTGAGGACTGGAGGAAAGCAAATGTTACACCTATCTTCGAGAAGGGCAAGAAGGAAGACCCGGGGAACTACAGTCTGGCCAGCCTCACCTTGATCCCTGGGAAGGTGATGGAGCAGCTAATCCTGGAAACCATTTCCAGGCACACGAAGGTCATCAGGAGTAGTCAGTGTGGCTTCACCGAGGGGAAGTCATGCTTAACCAACTTGATAACCTTCTATGATGAAATGACTGACTTTGATTAAGGATTATGACCTGCAACAAATTTGGATCCATTGTGTTCAACAGGCATGATTAACTGTGTTTATAATGTTCTACAGTAAAGCTGACCTCCAAGAGCTTGTTTCTGAAATTATTATGATAACTCAGAATTCTGTCAAGACTTCAGACTTTTTTACATTGTCTGGATATTCCTACAAAACAAGAGAAGGAAGAGATGATGCCTTAAATTTTATTTGCTATTTTTCAGCCAACATACAGATTATACTGGATCAACTTTTTTTTGCTACAACAAATACATACAGTTCACTCCATCCAAGTCAACAGATCTTAAATATCACTTTTAAAGTACAGAATTTAGATTTTAAAAAGCAGATCCTTTTTAGCAATGTGATACCTACGTGAAAATTGAACCACGTAAGGAGAGGCAGCCTTGTTTGCAACTTGTCAAACTATCAAACCTGTATTTTAGTATCCTATTCAGAAAGGAAATGCTTGGCTGAGAGAATACTCTAATGAGATTCCAAACAAAAGTATAATTAAGGTATTCTTCTGTATTTGTGTGTGACTGCTTATGTTATTTCTCAAAACAGGAAAGTTATTTTACAGGGATGAACATTTCACCCCCATTAGTGAAGCATTATTTCTTTTCCTGCAATTACAATACTGAATCTGGGACTTGCCTTAGGATTCACAATATAACTTCAGGAAGTGAGGATAATTATTCAGTATGGGACAAGTTTACTTAGTCTATACTGAACCAGTTTCCAAATAAGGAAAAAATAATAATTAACTATCATTATTTTTTAATGTACTTATCACTTGCTGTTCTGGAAAACAAATTGCAAAAATACAGTAAGAAGGATCATCATCCATAAAGTGGAAACATCCTTCCTCTCACATAGAAACTCATTTTTTCAAACTCAACTCAATTTTACAAATCGTGCAGAATCAAATATCTGAAATGCATTGTACCATTGTTTCATATATGAACACACTTTCCTGTCCATAATACAGCCACAGGATTACCAGGAATACGAAGGGAGGGGAAAAGCCCCTTTCATGACTGCCAGTCAGTGTGACATGAAGACATTCATCAGCACAGCTCCCATGTACTTGGATCAGGGCAGAGCCTTCTCCTGTAATAATATGCCTTTATGTCCAAGCCTGACTGTGCTAAGCGTTATTGATGACAACCTCGATTAAACTAGTAATTAAATCCTCTAAAATACTCATATGGTTGGGGGGAAGGTTATGAGAAGGACAGAGACCAAGCATCAGTTGTGACCATGAAAGAAAACTTTTGACTGGATTTTGTCTTGTGAAAGGAAGGAGTGGAAACAGAAACCAGCTATCCTGAATAATTAATGAACTCCCATAGCATTCTCCTAATTCCAGTTTTATATGTATCCAAGTGAATCTTTCTTCAGGCTTCCTCAAAACTAGCACATTTACAAACTATTCATAAAAAGAAACTGCAAATTCACTTAAAACAACATGAAGTACAGCTAGGCGACAACTCAAAAGGTATCCCTTTTTGTGTACTTTAGACTATGTAATACATAATTACATGTAAATACATATTTTTATATATATAATAAACATATACTGTTTATTACTACAAGCAACTAAAGGATGCCTGTGCCACTACGTAGGCTTTCATTAGTACCCACTGATGTAGAATGGGATTTTCCAGTCTTTGGATCTTTCCTAGGGCTAAAGGCCTTTGAGCACATTTTCTATCAAGAATATCCTTTTAGCCCTAAAAAAAGAGAAGTTTTTTTTAAAAAGAAGCTCTTCACAGAATGGAATGAAATAAATTTATGTAAACAGTGATAATATATACGACAGGAAAAATCCAAGTAACTCCTGTTTTGTGTTGATTAAGCACTAAAAGGGTATAGACAGGTAAAATGGGGAGCAGAAAGGCGTATGATAACATTCTCCTAATTTATCTTACATTTCACTATATCCTCCTTCCAGATGAGTTTTCCCTCCTAAATAGATTGTTCAATTTTTCTTCTAAAGTCTCCTTTCCTAAAAATTATCTCCAATAGCTTTCTTTTAGGTAGGCAGGCCCAGCTACTACACTATTTACTGCAATACAAGGAAAGCCGCCTCTTTCCGTCTTGGCTCATCTAGCAGTCCTACTACAAATCACTCCCTAGCTATTAACTTACTTCTACAGATAAGTCATAATTTAGGTTACAGAACTGCTTTTCTGATTTCAAAAAGCCTTTAGTAAACAAATCAACCATGTTAAGTGACTGAACAAATTATTAATCCAAGAATTTCTTTAAAAAGTGCTCAAACCAAGAGAACTTGAAGAAAACCATCAAACAGCCAAATAATCATCAATTGTAGACATTTCCTCTCAGAGAAATACTGTTCAACAGAAAAAGGTTGTATTGGAATTGCGTGGCAAGGTTTTGGTAGTGGGGGGCTGCAGGGGCAGCTTCTGTGAGAAGCTGCTAGAAGCTTCCCCCATGTCCAATAAAGCCAATGCCAGCCGGCTCCAAGACAGACCCGCCGCTAGCGGGGATTGAGCCAATCAGTGACGGTAGTAGCACCTCTGTGATAACATATTTAAGAAGGGGAAAAAAACCCAGCAAAACAGCATCTGGAACAGAGGAGTGAGAATATGTGAGAGAAACAACCCTGCAGACGCCAAGGTCAATGAAGGAGGGGGAGGAGGTACTCCAGGCGCCGGAGCAGAGATTCCCCTGCAGCCTGTGGTGAAGACCATGGTGAGGCAGGTTGTCCCCCAGCAGCCCATGGAGGACCCCACACCAGAGCAGGTGGATGCACCCGAAGGAAGCTGTGACCCCGTGGAGAGCCCATGCTGGAGCAAGCTCCTGGCAGGACCTGGGACCCCGTGGAGAGTGGAGCCCATGCTGGAGCAGGTTTGCTGGCAGGACTTGTGGCCCCGTGGGAGACCCACACTGGAGCAGTTCATGAAGAACTGCAGCCTGTGGGAAGAACCCACGTTGGAAACATTCGTGGAGGACTGTCTCCTGTGGGAGGGACCCCACGCTGGAGCAGGGGAAGAGTGAGGAGTCCTCCCCCTGAGGTGGAAGGAGTGGCAGAGATGTGTGATGAACTGACCGCAACTCCCATTCCCCATCCCCTTGCACCGCTCGGGGGGAGGAGGTAGAGAAATTGGGAGTGAAGTTGAGCCCAGGAAGAAGGGAGGGGTGGGGGGAAGGTGTTTTAAGATTTGGTTTTATTTCTCATTACCCTACTGATACAGGGAAATAACTATTTGCCTTTTGACCACTTAAATGTTTAATAATTCTGTTGGCCTTGTTTGTTCTTTCGAGGCTCACTTGCCGGGGCCTGGCACCTGTGGCGTCTGTCAAGGGTTAAGCTTATCAGGGACTGGTATTTGTCAAGGACTGACATGCCAGACAAAGGAGGTGATAACAGGCAGAACTTGTTAGGACTTGTTAAAAACCGCTGAAATCACCAAGTAAGAAGAGAGCATGTGTGAATGACTAAAGTTCATTTAGAGGACAGAAGAAGAAGAGGAAGATAAGACCCCTGAAGAAGTAAATGACCACCAGAGACAGATCTGAGCCTGCGCAAGATGACATAAACATTTTAGAACTGCTGACACAAGCTTTTGAACTAACCCCGCCCCAACTTATACATATGTATATTTTGTATTGTGTAACCCTATGAATATGTATGCCCTGGTGTAATAAATATCTGGCTGCTTGCTGAGATGGTGTGCAAGCTTTGAGGAGAAATCCCCTTGCACCCGGCGCCGAAATAAACATGCCTGCTTTATAACTCACTCTCCGAGTTGTAAAGTTTGATCCGCGTGTCACTACTCTGATTTGATTGGCAATACATTAAACTAATTTCCCCAAGTTGAGTCTGTTTTGCCCATGATGGTAATTGGTGAGCGATCTCTCCCTGTCCTTATCTCGACCCATGAGCCTTTCATTATATTTTCTCTCCTCTGTCCAGCTGAGGAGAGGGAGCAACAGAGCGGCTTGGTGGGCACCTGGCATCCAGCCAAGGACAACCCACTACAAAGGTATACCAATAAGGTGCAAATACAAAAAAGATTTTTCAGTTCACCATCTGCTACAGGAAGGAATAAATGCAGCAACTTCTGACCCACATTGCCACACTGGCAGAAGTCTCTAGGTTGTATCTGCATAAATGAACGCTCAGTGGTATCAAAGATAGTAAGTATGTGTTCATGTGTGTAAGAAACGGGCTATTTTAAAAATGTCCATGTGATTAGTTTCCCTCCTAATTGCCTCTATCATTACCAATATTTCCACCTTCTCAAGATTAGAAATCTTCCTTAGAAACCACTGCTTTAGTAACAAATACTTCTAACACCCTCTTTTTCAAGGACTGTATAGTAAGATTGACAGAAGTGAGAATTACTATTACTGATATCAAATTCAGGTTTTTCTATATTGATAGGATATCAGAGAACACTAGAGCAACACTGCTGGGTTTTGCTCAATCAGCAGGTACCATCTTTTTTTCAGGCTCAAGTACCTACTCCCTAATGAATCTGAAGCATGCCCTGGCCCATCTCTGATGGGTTTTCAGTCACCTCCTCACATATATTCTTTGAACAACCTGATCTAGTTGAAGATTGCAGGAGGGTTGGACTAGATAACCTTTAAAGGTCCCTTCCAAACCATTCTATGATTCTATATAAACTTGGGGGAGTTGGCCTGGGGGGATCACTGCTCGGGAACTAACTGGGCATTGGCAATTGGTGAGCAATTGCATTATGCATCACTTGTTTTGTATATTCTAATCCTTTTATTATTAATATTGTGATTCTATTATTGTTATTATTATCATTATTAGTTTCTTCCTTTCTGTTCTAGTAAACTGTTCTTATCTCAACCTACGAGTTTTACTTTTTTTTTTCCCTGATTCTCTCCCCCATCCCACTGCGTGGGGGGGAAGTGAGTGAGTGGCTGCATGGTTCTTAGTTGCTGACTGGGGTCCTCAGCACAGGAAAGACATGGACCTGTTGGAGTGGGTCCAGAGGAGGGCCACAAAAATGATCAGAGGGATGGAACACCTCTCCTATGAGGAAAGGCTGAGAGAGTTGGGGTTGTTCAGTCTTGAGAAGAGAAGGCTTCGGGGAGACCTTATTGTGGCCGTTCAATATATAAAGGGGGCTTCTAAGAAAGATGGGGACAGACTTTTTAATAGGGCCTGTAGCGATAGGATAAGGGGTAATGGTTTTAAACTAAAAGAGGGTAGATTCAGACTAGATATAAGGAAGAACACTTTTTACAATGAGGGTGGTGAAACACTGGAACAGGTTGCCCAGAGAGGTGGTAGATGCCCCATCCCTGGAAACATTCAAGGTCAGGTTGGATGGGGCTCTGAGCAACCTGATCTAGTGGAAGATGTCCCTTCTCATTGCAGGGGGGGTTGGACTAGATGACCTTTGAAGGTCAACCAACCCAACCCATTCTATGATTCTATGATATGTAAAAGTAATAAACACTGGATTCTGAAGTCTCCACTGTAACTGAGGTTCTGCTTTTTTTCCCTCCTCACACTGAAGCAAAATAAATCAGTGACCAAGTTGTCAAAGCGAAAGCAAATATTTAAAATTAAGCATTTCCATAACATTGCTCACTGCCCTGGATGCACTTTCAGGATTGTAACAGGGATGGAAAGTTATCAGTAATCAAATGCAATGGAATGAGTTGGAAAAACATGGGGTATCTACCTAATTAAAATTTAAGCAAACTTAGGGATTAGAAGCAGTTGGAAGAGACACTGGGAAACTCTCAGATGCTCTATGCCTTGTAGTTACAAGACAAGTAATAAAAGACAGGCATGAATTTTGTGCGCACAAAATACAGGATCTCAGTGGCAAAGAGATCACTGGTCTAAGGCCACCTGGTATATGCAATAATGCATACAAATATCATTTTTGTACATGTAGCAGCTAATGAGAACAATGCTTTGCTTTATGCAGTCAAGAGCATCTGTTTCTGGAAGCATAGCTTTTAATTAGCAAAAGTAGTGTCCTGGCTTCTGGGAGTAAATCAAGGTTTGCAAAAGTTGCCATTATTGTGGTATCTAAGCTCCTAAATGCTATGTGATGTCATTGTCATTAATAATGAATGTATATCATGGCATAAACATTTTTCCAAGTACACAGATGGGTCACAAGCAATTACACAAAAGACTGTAAATACATGGTAAGAATTCCTCTTTGTTTTGGCACCATGAGGGTAAGACTGTTAGCCCAGAGCTGCCATGGGCAACACCAGCATGCTCTGGATTGCTGCCACAGAGGAAAGGGACGGGAAGGCAGAATGGGGCAGCCTTGTCCTTCTCTCAGGAACAGTGACTGCCCACAATTCAAATCTGGCATCTTGGGGAATGAACTGTGCAAATGGACAAATGCTTCCAGTCCCTGTTGGTCCTACAGGATCACACACTCTGACCTGAGCTCAGGAACTGTCCTAACACACCAAAGGAAAATCAGGGATTCAAACTATTGCAGGTCTTTCAGTGGCCTCAGGACACTATGGTCCAACACCTTGAAAGTATAAATACTCCTCAGTCCCTCTGTAGATCTGCGATCATGCTCCTCTTGTGCAGGCTACATGTCCTGTAGCATATACCATGTGTGAGACAAATGTATAGGCTGCTTTTCCAAGGAGTGAAAGGAAAAATGTTTCCTCCAGTTCCCCTGCATGCATGCTAGATTATCTGGTGAATTAGGGGAGGATTTCACTCTAAATCAAGTGCAAGAAATTCCAAACTACTGCTTTGCTAAAATAAAGCCAGGTATACTTATTTTATACTCTTCCTCACAAGAGCAACAGGAGGCTTAAGAGACAAAGAGAAGGAAAGTTTCTCTCCTTTGCCAACCTTCCTATGTGCAACAGGCATATCTAAGAACACAAGAACAGCCATGCCGGTTCAACCAAATGACCATCCAGTGCCCTGCCTCTGACAGTGGCCAAAAGTATGTGCCTGAGGAATCATGTAAGTACAGAGCAAGCATATAGTGACATTTATCCAGAATACCTCTCTGAGCTTTGCAGCCCAAAGACTTCATGAGCCAGAGGTGACGTCTTTGCCCTTAATAGCTGTACCACTCAAACTCACAGCTCCTGGGGAGTGGGCAGGGAATAGACCCTGTGCCATTCACCTGGCTCACAACCTGCTCTCTGCCTGCACTCAAAGGACCCTTGGGGTGTACTGTACCCACGGCAGGTTGCATGAATACTTCTGATGGCAGCAGAATAGCCTGTATTAATGTTTGCCCAAAACATGCAGGGAAAAATCAGTGCAAGAGGAGCTGCAATGCACAAGCTTCAGATACCATGAGAAGTAGTTACATCACCCGCCTAGCTGACAAGCTGGCACTCAGAAGCATGGAAAGAGGAAAATGTAGCAGGAGAGGCTATCTACTGCTCTCCAAAGTGAATTAAAGCTGTGAGAGCTCATGGGAAACCCCCAAGATGATGGCACTGGGCAGAAATACTTAGTTGACAGTAGCTGAAAACACAGAAGTTGACTACATGTTTTAATTTGATCCTCAAGTAGCTACAGTGCAAGAGATATTCAACAAATGTACAACTGGATCAGAGCCAGCTGAAGACTTTTAAAACATGGGCTGCTTTTAGAATATATCTCCACGTGTCATGGGAAAAGAATGGATAACAGTGGAGCTCTAGAGATTGTAGGAGAAAACTTTAAGAGAATATTACAATAGCCCTCTCCAAATATATTAAAGAAAGCCTAAATATTCTGGTTCAGACAGTGTGGAAAAGGAAATATTTCTGTGGGAGGCATTCCTGCTGCTGCCTATTGCTACAAATCACAGAAATGTAACTTTTTGAAAGGACACAAACATAGAGGGACTAGGCCACAGCACTTTCTTGGAAGGCCTTGGGTATCACAGCTTTCAGCCACAGCCATCAGCTCATGTGTCTGAGCATCTCCCAGGTGAAAAAGGGCTCTAGTAAATCAATTCACTGATTTTAAGAGTATTTCTCTCCAAAGTACAATTACTGTCAATGTCTTCTGACCGGAACCAAAGTTAAAATTTCTCCTCCTTTAAAAGGCCATATAGGGTATGCCTCCGTATTAGGGCTGGCCCTGTCAAATCTGGGAACAAGTGTTGGACCCATGAACATAGGCATTCCTCACTAGTGTTATGAATTCCTCTAGTTGCAGAAGTTTCCATATACTGTCTGCAGGCAGTTATATACAGTCTATCTGATTTCCAAATTTGCAACTAGCTGTACCATTAAGTATGGTTTACACCACACACCACAGCATCTGAGCACCTCACAGTTGTAGCAGTATTATAAGGTTAAGCAATTAACAGAAAGCAAAATGCTATTATTTCTTTTCCAATTATGGGGAAACTGAAGCATGGAAAAAGTAAAAGATCTGTGATTTTGGACCATGAAAAGTTATGGCAGTGCAAAGATTGGGCCCAGCTGCGCTAAGTGCCACAACTGTGGCTATCTTCTTCCCTCCTGATACTCCATGAGGATGATGCATTTAAAATACAAAAACAGTCTAAGGGGAAAGGTTCAATTCTGAGTTCTCAGAGGTGCCAGCTTTGTATTATTATACAGCTAATGTTCAGAGTGGGCAAGAAGGAAAGGGACTGATGGAACGAGGAGGACAAAGCTGCTCCCCATGTTGCAGGGAGATGATAAACGTGCATCAGTGTGTATGAAAAAGAGGGGCCATTCATTCAAATAAAAAAATCTTATTTGAATTTTTGACCAGAATTGAAACAAAATCTGAAGTCATCTTTTTATAAGACATTCAAACAGCTTGGCTACCTTTGGTCTTCATTTATTCTTAATTCCTGTGAACTTTTGTACTTCCTGATTTCTTCCTAAGCAGCAACAGCACTGCTACTACAACAATGGCTTTGCAGCTGTATTGGGTTTGTGTTGCAAGGTTTTGGTAGCCGGGGGGGTTACGGAGTGGCTTCTGTGAGAAGCTGCTAGAAGCTTCCCCTGTGTCCAACAGAGCCAATACCAGCCAGCTCTAAGACGGACACGCCGCCGGCCAAGGCCGAGCCAATCAGCAATAGTGGTAGCACTTCTGTGATAACATATTTAAGACGGGAAAAAAAGTTGCAGTGGGCACAGAAATGGCAGCTGGAGAGAGGAGTGAGAACATGTAAGAGAAACAACCCTGCGGACACCAAGGTCAGTGAAGAAGGAGGGGGAGGAGGTGCTCCAGGCACCAGAGCAGAGATTCCCCTGCAGCCCGTGGTGAAGACCATGGTGAGGCAGGTTGTCCCCCTGCAGCCCATGGAGGTCCACAGTGGAGCAGATATCCACCTGCAGCCCGTGGAGGACCCCACGCCAGAGCAGGTGGGTGCCCGAAGGAGGCTGTGACCCCACGGGAAGCCTGCACTGGAGCAGGTTCCTGGCAGGACCTGTGGACCTGTGGAGAGAGGAGCCCACGCTGGAGCAGGTTTTCTGGCAGGACTTGTGACCCCGCGGGGGACCCACGCTGGAGCAGTGTGCTCCTGAAGGACTGCACGCTGTGGAAAGGACCCATGCTGGAGCAGTTCATGAAGAACTGCAGCTCATGGGAAGGACCCACGTTGGAGAAGTTCGTGGAGGACTGTCTCCTGTGGGAGGGACCCCACGCTGGAGCAGGGGAAGTGTGTGATGAGTCCTGCCCCTGAAGAGGATGAAGCGGCAGAGACAATGTGTGATGAACTGATCGTAACCCCCCATCCCCATCCCCCTGCGCCGCTGGGGGGGGTAGGTAGAGAATCTGGGATTGAAGCTGTGCCAGGGAAGAAGGGAGGGGTGGAGGGAAGGTGTTCTGAGATTTGGTTTTATTTCTCATTACCCTACTCTGGTTGTTTGGCAATAAATTAAGTTAATTTTCCCCAAGTTGAGTCTGTTTTGCCTGTGACGGTAATTGGTTGAGTGATCTCTCCCTGTCCTTATCTTGACCCACGAGCCCTTTGTTATATTTTCTCTCCTCTGTCCAGCTGAGGAGGGGGGAGTGATAGAACGGCTTTGGTGGGCACCTGGCGTCCAGCCAGGTTAACCCACCACAACAGCATTTCTTGTTCATTCAGAGAAAAGAAGTACCATAGAACTTGCAAAACAAAATCCTTTTTATCTTCTTTTCCAAACGTCCAGATCCAAGGAGTGTAATGCTATGAGAATGTATATACTATGAAAACAAAGGCATTTTCAGATGCATTAAAGGAAGCTCTTGATAAAAACCTACTAATGGGTGCTTTTGCAAAATTGGACAAGAATTGCCATGTATGGTGCAACCCAACTTCAACCATAATCCAGGATATCACAAACAAAATGTTTTAGTTTTGTTACTGGTGGTGAACTGGTGAACTGATTTGCTTGTCTACTTTATCTGCAAAAGCACTATACTACTGTAATTTCGAAAGGTAACAGTGTGAAATGAACATATCCCAAGCTGTCCCCTCATCTTAGATATACAAAATGAAGAAAGAAGCCAAAAGAGAGGGTAAGTTATTTTTACACAACTCTTCAACACATCTCGATAAGAGATTGATGCATATGTACAGCAAATGTACTGGAAGCCCCCAGAGCACCAGGCACTCCCTGTTGTGTAAATTGGACTCTTTTCTGCTCAGGTACAGTCATGGAAAGAAGACAATGGGGGGTATGTGAGCTCTGTGGCAGTCTCTGTAGCTGTTCAGCTGCAGTGCAAGTGCTTCCAGGTATGGCCAACTCTGATACAGCATAGTTCAGACCACAACTACCTGCTCCACATCTCTTTCTGGGGAGACTAGTTACTTTCAGGTCTGAACTCCAACCATGCTCAAGCTCTTTAAGCACGGAATGAAAATTTTCCCCTCTTAGTACACAGTAACATGAAAAATACCATTGAGTGCCAGTTTTACTGCTCCAGTTATCAAGCGACTACTTTGGTTTTTTCTAAACTATTGTTTGAGGAAGGGTGGGGGAATGTTTAATGACAGGGTGTTTGATGTGATAATATTGTGTTTTCACAAGATAACAGAAAAATGAAGCACAGCCTTTTGTGCATCTCTACCCTATGTAACTCAGGAAGTTCCTTCTCATGAATGCAAAATATTCATTCACATTTTGAGGAAGATTTGATTTACCTTGTTTTATAAATATTTTCCATGGCATTTTAGATATTTTATTCCCTCCCACTTCCCTACTAAGAGCATATACTAAGCTGCACCAACTATAAAATGATGTCTGTATGCTAAGTTGAGGCTAGTTTTACTCTCACTGAACTCCATGGAAAACCACTCATAGAGTTCACAGGTAGCTGGTTTGATCTTTTTATCCAGAATTTCCAAGATACACATTTTAAATGTATTATACTGACCAATACTGACTGTAAAAATTTCTTTTCACCTTTGCCTTATTTTTCTCATGCTCAAATATCCCGGGTTGTTTATCTTCATTCATTATTTCTCATTATATGCTTATGTTGCCAGCTCTTCAGAGCAGACATTCTTTTATTATCAGTCTGAGTATTACATAACAATATGGTGTTCTAATCTCAGGTCTTTAAATATTGCTTTAAAATAAATTCAATAATACTGATGATGATAAATTGCAAAAGTGTTTCTGGGACTTTGGATTATGGATAGATTATAGATAGACCCATACTGCAAAGCTCATGCATGACTGTAAACTTTGGACAAGTTTGAGGTTCATTTCAGGGACAACTGATCATCATTCCTTTCTAATTAAACATTCAGGGGTTATTTGTAGCTCACAGTGACATTTCACCATTACCACACATACCATGCCAATGATAAGTTTTTGAAGGACTGTACCCGAACAATGAAGTCATTTTACTGCTTTTGCTAACTATCACTGGTCAAATTAACAGGGAAAAATAAACTCCATAGATGCAGTTGCTGCCTTTTCATAATTTCAGCTAGTTATTCCCCCAAAAATGCATCCTTACTCAAATATGATCTAGATGGCCAATTCTGCAACAGAAAACTACTGAAGTCAAACTTACTGATAATGCAAGACCATTATTTTTGTGAGAGAAGTTCTAATTGAAGATACTGAAAAACAACCACCGTGTAAGGAGCTACCCAGAAGGTAACTTACTATGTTACTATGCAAAATACAGTTTTGTTCATTCTCCCTCAGGATAGAGTTTACTTCCTAGTTCTTCTAACAACGCTGTCTTGAAATCTGTAACACAAATTTTGAAAAACCTAACAAGCAATCAGCTTTAAAGCTCAAATATCAGACAGTTCCTAACATTGCTCTCATTTAGCTTCATTTCCTTCAGGTCTTTAAATGCAATTCAGAAAGCTTCAGCCACAAAGAAAATTTCCACTGAGCTGCTGTTCAGTTCTAGACAGTTTCTTCTAGTTTTTGGCCAAATCTCTCCAGCTCTATCCCACAGGCTCCATGTTGTTTTTCAGGACATTTCACAATGCCTGTCCTCTTTTAATGCTATCCCAAAGACCAGAGACTGTGTCATATCAGAAGGAGGTGAGAGAAAAGGAGGTTACCATCCTAGTGAGCTAATCTGTACAATCTACTATCTACATTTCTACTCTGTTCAAATCTCATCTGTTCTGGGAACTCTCTTCTACACAGAATATACAAATACCAAATATACAGTAGATATCTCTGAAAAGAGCACTGTCAAGAACAAGTCAGAATCATCAAAATATACAACTATGGGGAAAAAACTTCTGTGGTACTATATCATAAGCACGAGTAAGAGGAAGGACATAAGGTTAACAGGAACCTACCAAAAATAACTTACCACTCTCTCCATAGATCCTCAACTACACATCTTAAGATCAAAAGCTCATCTCCTTTAGCACACAGAAAAGCACCTTCTGGGCCTCTCAACAAGATAACAAGGGGGGAGTTTTTTTCTTTTGGGTTGGGGGGGGAGGCTGTTGGTTTATTAAATACAAATTCCTCCAACATCTCTAGACACAGACTAATGAGATCAGTACAATAATACCACACTGGAGTTGTTACAGGTACCTCTGTGTTACCTATACCTCCATCTGGCTGTAAATTAAATAAATAAATAAATAAACAGCTAACAGTTCCCCTTCCACAGGGACTTAAGCACTTGCCACTCTTTCCAGCTGCCATTTCCCAAAACACACACGCAACCTCAAGAAAATGTATCTGTGAGAAAGCACCAGTGTGATAGGATGCACTGCAAATGCACATTCCCCTCTTGCCATTGAATCTATGTATTGGGTTTAAAGGGCAAAGTTTTGGTAGTGGAGGAGGCTGCAGGGATGGCTTCTGTGAAACACATATTTAAAAATTATCATTAAAGTATAGATTATCACACAATCTTCACAAACTTCACTTACATCAACAAAAAGAATATCCCACACCAAAATCAGAAGAACATCATCGCAGCACCGACAAAAGTGGACAATTTACACGCACTCCACTCCTCGTCCCGTCACCAGAATTACAACAATAAAAATTCCCCACAATTATTCCACTCTCGGGCAATGTCCAGTCCATGTTTTGCCTACTGCCTCTCCCAATTACTGGCCCTACCTTGAATTCCTCCAGCTGCAGAACAAACTGTGGTGGGTTAACATTGGCTGGCTGCCAGGTGCCCACCAAGCCGCTCTATCAACTCAACTTGGGGAAGATAAATTTAATTTATTGCCAATTAATAACAGAATAGTACAGTGAGAAATAAAAACAAAACTAAAAACAACTTCCACCCAGCCCCCTTTCTTCCCAGGCTCAACTACACTCAAGAGTCTTCTATGCCCTCCCTCCCCAGCCCCTGAGCGGCACAGGGGGATGGAGAACGGGAGTTGTGGCCAGTTCATAACACTTCATCTCTGCTGGTCCTTCCTCCTCCTTTCTCTTGGCTTTTATTGCTGAGCATGACATCATATGGTATGGAATATCCCTTTAGCCAGTTTGGGTCAGCTGTCCTGGCTATGTCCCCTCCCAACCTCTTGCCCACCCCTAGCCTACTGGCCTTTGGGGTGGGGGCAGGGTTAGAGAGACAGCCTTGATGCTGTGGAGCACTGCTCAGCAGTAACCAAAACATTGGTGTGTTAGCAACACCTTTCCAGCTACAAATACAAAGCACAGCACTATGAGGGCTGCTATAGGGAAAGTTAACTCCATCCCAGCCAGACTCAATACAATCTATCACTTCAAGGCAGCATTTATAGTATTGTTTGAAGTATCTCTTGCATATAGCATAGATTGTTGCCAAATATTTGTAATCAAACTCTTATCAGAATAAAGTTAATTTCTTATCTTCTACTTCCCTACAGTGACTCAAGTGATATTTTATTCCAGGAAGCGTCCCATAGAGCTGTGCAGCTGAAGAGAAAGAAATGGGATTTGTGATAAGAAAAAACAGAGAAGTAGAACATTCAAACCAAAATTATATATTCCTATCTACATCTGTCTGCTCTTACTTGCCTGACGAATAAATTAAACACAAAATGTGATGGCACTTTTTCTAGTTAATCTTGACCGTTCTTGGTGCAGGTACCTATGGTATAAGCTTGCACAACCCACAACAATTACAGGAGAGATAAAAAATGACCCTGCGTACCTTTCATCCCAAACTTAGAGTGTCTTCCAAACTTCAGAATAATGAGCATTATTACTAAGCCAGTGCACACCAGTGCTGCACTTCCCACCATAATATACACCTAAAAAAGAGGATACAAACAGATCTGATATTTTCTCATTAACCATCTTCAAACATATTCAGCATACATTCAGATTTACCCATTAACCCAACCTGATGAATTTCAACAAGGCCAAGTGCAAGGTCCTGCACCTGGGTTAGGGCAATCCCCAATATCAGTACAGACTGGAGGATGAATAGACTGAGAGCAGCCCTGCAGAGAAGGACTTGAGGGTACTGGTGGACGAAAAATTGGACATGAGCTGGCAATGTGCGCTCGCAGCCCAAAAAGCCAATCATATCCTGGGCTGCATCAAAAGCAGCGTGACCAGCAGGTCAAGGGAGGTGATTCTCCCCCTCTACTCTGCTCTCAGGAGACCCCACCTGGAGCACTGCATCCAGCTTTGGAGTCCTCAGCACAGGAAAGACACGGACCTGTTAGAGCAAGTCCAGAGGAGGGCCACAAAAATGATCAAAGGGATGGAACACCTCTCCCATGAGGAAAGGCTGAGAGAGTTGGGGTTGTTCAGTCTTGAGAAGACTCTGGGGAGACCTTATTGCAGCCTTTCAATACTTAAAGGGGGCTTCTAAGAAAGATGGAGGGAGACTTTTTACTAGGGCCTGCAGTGACAGGACAAGGGGCAACAGTTTCAAACTGAAAGAGGGTAGGTTTAGATTACATATTAGGAAGAAATTTTTTACGATGAGGGTGGTGAGACACTGGATGAGGTTGCCCAGAGAAGTTGTGGATGCCCCATCATTGGAAATGTTCAAGGTCAGGTTGGATGGGGCTCTGAGCAACCTGGTCTAGTGAAAGATGTCCCTGCCCATGGCAGGGGGGTTGGAACTAGATCATCTTTAAAGGTCCCTTCCAACCCAAACCATTCTATGATTTAGGTAGAGATTCATTTCAAATAGGAAACATTTGCACTCAGATCAAAGAGTACAGGAATAAGTCACTCGCTGAGGTTTCCTCTATCCTGAAGAGAATAGAGACTCAGACACTTCCGAGAACCACTTTCTCAACATCCCACACATTCAAGGCAGGTGGGAGGGAATGCACATCACCCCTTTCCCTTCCAGCAGAGTGGCATGTATTAAGAAAACACATAAGAAAAGCACATAAGAAAACACTTTTTTACTGTGAGGGTGGTCAAACACCAGCACAGGTTGCCCAGAAAGGTGGAGTCTCCATCCTTGGAGATATTCAAAACCTGACTGGATACAGTCCTGGACAACCTGCTGTAGCTGATTCTGCTTTGAGCAGGGGGGTTGGACTAGATGATGTCCAGAGGTGCCTTCCAGTCTCAGCTATTCTGTGATTCTGTTATCAGAAAAGATGACTGTCTGGGACCTTCCTGATTTTTTAGCAAAGTATATCTCCATGAAGTAACCACTGTCAATGTGAGGGACTGGAGGCTGTCAAAGTTAATGCCCCCACTGCACTTAATGGGTGGAAACAGAACAAAATCGAAGTTTTAGGAACCCTTCTCACTGCCCTTATTCTTATAACTTTTCACTCCCCAACCACTGGTGCTGGAGAGAGCCACTGGGAAGGCTTTCTCCCATCTGCACAAAACAGATTCCTCCCTTATCACTTTCAAATGTATTGAGACAATACCTAGCCTTCATAGCCTCATTTTCCATTCTTTCCCAACTCATAATCTACCACAAATGCACACATTCTCCACTGCCTGCCGCCTTGCAGAGTCATCAATGCCTGCAGCAGGGAGGCAGCACTACTAACCAGACTGGCTGCCTGCTACCAGTTTCCAACAATTCATGACATTTAACATTCAATTTCCAATATCATGATAGGTGAGGCATCAAAGGAGTAGACCCACCAATTCAGCTGCCTGTACTAAGAACCACTACAAATTATCTTATCAAAAAGCTACATTAAATCACACATTAAAAACATACAGTTAGAATTTGAAAGCTCATTACACCATGTCCTCTTTGTAAGGAGCAGCTGACTTTGGGACTGGAATTAAAGCAGCAGTCTTTAAGTTACCCTGAATGTTGTTATTTTGTAAAAAAAGAGTTGCTCTCCTTGGCTAAAATTAGAAGCAAAGTCTTGGGCTAACAAATTACAGTTAGTTGTTCAGAAAAGCATGAAACAAATTATCAACTTTACTTGGAATGAAAAGTGATCCACTCTCAAAAAATGGAGTGAGGGAAGGGGGGAGTGCATTGATTTTTTTCCTCTTGATTTTGATTACCACATAGTAATAGCTCTGGTGTTCTGGTAGCTTAGGGTCCCATTACAATCTTCACAGTTTCATTAGTTGTATAGTCAAAAAAATCTGCCAAGATTACAGATCAGGAAACAATGTATATACTTACAGTGATACTATCGTCATTCTCTTTGTTGGAAACATCTGCAGAAGTGATTCGATTACTATTATTCGCGGTGTCTCCAAGATCATTAGGTGTGGTTTCATACTCTTAGGAAAGGAAAAAAAGGGTGCTTTTATAATTTCATAACCTTGGAGGGGAAAGGGTTGTGTTTATTATTTCAGCTTTGTAATACCATAATAGTAACACTTATCAGAATTCTGAGCAATTTGAAAATTATACATTATTTCTATTGTACCTGATACATTTGGGGGGATCCTTGTGACAGATAATTTTGAACAAATGTGTTGTGACTGACAGACTTGAAAAAAGAAGCTGCTTCTCTATTCAGCTTTATAGAGAAGGAATCTACATGATAATATATATTTCTATTAGAAAAACTAGAGTTAAATAAGAACTCCATCCATAAAGATATTTTTATGTGCTTCTGACTTCCCATTAAAAATTGATGACTGCCCTCTACAATGAACTTCTCTAGCCTTGTATTCAGCCAAATATAGGACTGACTTCTTAGAAATTAGCTTGAGGACTTTTTGTTTGTCTGCGAAGAACTTGGCAGATGACCTTTTAGCTAGTTTATTGATATCAAATGCAAAATAGCTGGTTTTCTTAGGTTAAAAAAAAAATGAAAAATGCTGTTGTGTGCATAGAGGTTACAGTCTAACATGCTAAATTGTCATACAGGTAAACTTTAAAAAAGTTAAGTGCCTGAGATGGTCTGAAGAAATTTGATTTATCAAAACAATGCTACTCATAGGTCTGCTGGGGTGAATCCAGGACAATTCCATCAAAAGAATGAATATGGATTATTTATATTTATTTAATAATGAAACACAGATATATACAGTCCATGATTTTCTGTCAAAATTATTCGAATAAGATAACAAGAATTAAATAGTACATGTATGAACTTAGAGATACATGCATTAAAATAAAAAAAAATTATTTATGATTGCATCTGGAAATATACATGTTTCAATTGTATGACTTTAATGTGTGCAGATGAAATAAACCAAACAAGAGCAATAAGTGCATTTATTGCAAATGCACCTCTATCACTAATTTAAATTTGCAATTAATTGTGTATTTCTTTATATATTTTGAATAAAATCAGTGCCATAAGTCTACAGATGAAATTGTAACTGTGAATATGAAAAAGCAAAATTCAGAGGCATAGCTCACAAACCACAGAGGCAGGAACTCTTCCAACCTCAGAGCTGCTCCCAAAGCTGTTTTGGAGACCTCAGCTGGCAATACTAGCAACAAGCTGCACCAGCCTTTTGATGTTCATGCATGCAGAAACACTCTTTCTGCAAAGCACTCAGCAGGCTGCATGCTTTTTTGGTATATGAACCAATACAGTTACCTCTGCCACCAGTGCTACAGTTGGTCCAGTCAGGTTGTCTAATCAATTCACGAAGTCTATTCTGGCTCTATACCATACATGCTGAAGGATAGGATTTTTTTTCAAGCCAAAATACATATTTAGTCTACAGAGCTTTCATGAGAAACCAAATTTAATTTCCTGGCCTTTTATCATTTACATTCTCCAACTCAGCATTGCATCCCTATGTCTATAGCTTCCTATGCAGCAAGGTTAAAATAGTAGTGAAAGGCAGAAGAGCAGCAATCCTCACTCCAGGCAAAATAAAACCTACCTGAATTCCCCACTTGGACAAACAGCCTGGACATTAAGACAAGGTTCTGTGCAGACCATCCGCTACTGTGAATACAAGTTTTGCCACAGCAGAGAGGGAGATTTCAGTTTTATTCATCTGCAGGCAGCACCTAGACTCTTGATCAGTGAAGAACCCAGTTTATAACAAGTATCTCAAGCTATAAGATTGGGCTTCATTTACAATTTTCTGGTAATGTCTTCACTAAGGTAGTTTTGACCAACCCTTTAATTACAGTAGCTTTATAATAGCAACAACATAGAAAACAAACATTAAGAGCCTTCACTGTTCTGTCTCCATAACACAAACTTTTAAGAGGGAATTTCTTTGCTCTTAATTTTACCTGTAAATAGTGGGGGGCAAAAGCTGGAGCTATTTGCAGTTCTGTTTATGTTCATTTCTATACTGTGATACTGGAAATCATACCCTGAAGGACTAATTAGAACTATGCAAAGTATTTCAGGTCTGGGTCTGTGAATCCTCTGAATGCAGTATTATTAAAAAGGGCAAGGAATAAAGTAGGCCACTTCAGTACATCAGTGTTGCATTGCCATTTCCCACTGTATAACTGTGAGCCATTTACATTTGTATTACTGCCAAATTTTCAAAGCCTCTTGAAATGGGTGAGTCAGGCAAGGAAAACATGCACAACAGTTATCCAGCCAAACCCAGGCAATTCTGATTTAAATGAATTCTTGTTCATTTTATTATGAAAATCTGATTAGGCATGTAGCATTCTGATACAGACAGGGTCATGCCTCTTGACTCATGCTATGCGGGACTTGTATTGTTTCAGGGCTAGATTCTCTGGTGTCTAGTAACTTATGCAGTCATATATTCCTACACCAACTGAGGTAAATCACAACTAACACATGGGAGCATTTTGCAGCTGTTTTATAAACAAGGTGTAAAGCAGCTGGGATCCAGACAAGAGCACTGTCATAAGTACCAGGGAGTCATTCTGCAAAATATCTCTGGGAGTTCAGTTTTATGGGGCATATTGTCTCCCTCATTTTCATGACCACATTGGAAAAAGCAGCATGGCATTAAAACATGAACTAGGGGCCAAAGAAGCCATCTTTGCATTTGATTTCCTGCTCAGCCCTGGGCAAGTCACTTTATTTTTCTTTCTCAGTTACCTCTCATACAAAACTGTGATAACATCTCTTATTTGTCTTTTCTACAGGATTCTGTGGGGATTAGTTATTAGGGACTGATTGCTCTGTGCTTCAAGCATATGCAGTACAATGTGGATAAAATTCCCCCAACAAACATAACATCATGCATAGTTTTGTGAGCTCGTCAGTTCTTCTGTTTCCCATAGTATTCTTAAAATATTTAATAGAAAACATTTGGAAATAACCTCATATGAAGCACAGAGCACTGAAGGTCAAATCCCAAGGGACAGACCAAATCCCAATACAAAGGGCTTTGCTCTATGCAGAAGGGTACTCAAGGCTAGAGTCCCCTGTCCCCATGCAGCCAAGCTCTGCTTACCCACACAAGGCACAGCAATGAGGGCTATGAACATCCTACGTGAACTCCTAACCACGTCCTGCTGGTTAAAGGAACTCAGGCAGTGCACAGGCACTGCAGAGACCAAGTTCCAGCCCAATAGCAGCTGTGAAAATCTGTCACAAACCTTTTCTCAGGGGCACATAGGTGCTTTCTTTGTCTGGAATTTTTCCTATTTGGTTGAAATCTCATGATTAGTCTCTCTAGTCTGTTTTGGCTCCTTTGAAGTGAAAGGCCACCCTTCATACCCTGTTCCAATTTATTTTTGCCTAGTCACATTCCATCTTCTTCCTGCATATATTCAGGTGGGGAGAAACACCCACCTCTTCTGTGAAGGTTTAGTCCATTGTCAGGGCCCTGAGAGTACTAACAACCCTTATTGGCCCTGCCCAGCCTCCCCTGGGGCCTCCCCCACTCCTGCCCATGGGCTCAGGAGCCTCATTTCAGGTCAGTCCAGGGCCATCAATCCCCACCCTGGTGACACCATAGGAGTGTTTGTCTCTAGCTCTGCCACAGCCCTGCCCTGCCTTGTCATGTGTCCTGCTGAGCCAGGCCCAACACTTAGGCTCACATCCTGGCCTGACCTCAGCCTGTCCCCATCCACATGGCCCTGCCCTGCCATCCTGGGGCTGTATCTGATCCTGGTTACCCTCACTGGTCCTGATCCTGACCCCCCACTCATGGGCTGACAGCCCCATCCTGGCCACAGCTGAGCCCCATTCCCCACAGAGGTGCCTGATGCCCTTGGCTGGGGGCTGCCCTCACAGCCTGCCCTGCTCCCTCATTGGGGGCAGTGGGAGAGGCCATGGCTGGCAAGACCCCTGCCCTGCCAGCCCGAAGATACCCTTGGCACCTGGCCCCCACAAAGCCACTGGCACTGCAGTGCCCTGACACTTATAGAGAAATACCTTGCAACTCCCGTGAGTCTGTTAAAGCACTAGGGCACCACCCAAGCACCCTGACTTTACCAGGACCCAAGCCACTTACTTACAAACATATAGATATTGTGTAGCATGCTGCAGGATCAAACCCTCTGCAGTCGCCTTTACCCTTTACACAGTGCAAATTTGCAGCATGATTAGCATAGGAGTCTGAAAAATATGTTTTGAAGGGGAGAACAGCAGGAAGGAGGGAGGTAGGGAAGGAGACCTTTAAATCTTGCTTCCAACATAATCTAAACTGGGGGTAAATAGATTAGCATACAGATTGAAGGGTCTGAAAAGAAGTCATGAAAAATGCTCAGTCTCCAGGAGGAGCTAATTCCTGGGTAGTTCCACAATCAACCATGCAGTGGTTTTCCCAAGAAGTATAACAGTTTCTAGACTTTTTAGCCTTATTTATTCATCTCACCAACTGGACTTGTGAATTTGGAATAATTAAGGAAACACTCCGGACTACAAAGTGTTGCACAAAGTCACTGAAACAAAGATCAAAGGCAGCAATTTCAAAAAGTAGAAAGGAAAGCCAGAAATAAAATGGAATATTGTTTTCATCAGAACTAGATCTTGCAGGCTGTGATTCACTTGCACAACTCAAAAGCACACATTTTAACCGAATCTACCAGTCAACTGAATTACAGTACTCATACACATGCATCAGGACCTTGATAAACAGCTCAGCTTCAAAATCTTCATGTATACAACATATATAACACATGTAGGAAACTGTGCAAACCATCACCTCTTCCTCCCCCTCAAAAAAAAAAAAATTAGAGAGGGAGAGGAAGCTATGCTTTAGTATTTCTAAGCACTTAAACCCAAATTGATGCTTCAAATGCGCATTTGCTAAAGTTTAAGGACATGGAATCAGAGTATTAACATTTAAATCAGCTTAAGGAAACTTGATTCATGGGTCATTTTGTCCAAATAAAAGTACTCCAAACAGGATCCAGCTTCTGCTGGAAGCTAAAGGGTGTTTTGGATGCATTGGTTAGGATGTACTTTCATGCTCAGCAGAAGTATAGCAGAACTATTATGCAAAACTAGCTAGTTATATTTCAGTTTGCAGCTTCTATTATAATGCACGTTGGCTTTCAATAGGTATAGCCTAAAATATTTTGCCTAACTAAAAAATAACTTGAACACTGTGTCATCAAATCTTCTCTCAGATATCACTGAGTTGATGTTATGCTTATGCAAGAGAATAAAGGTACACATGAGAGGACAGAGAAAAATTACCTACAGGTGTATTGGGTTTGGGTGGCAAGATTTTGATAGTGGGAGGGGCTACAGGAGTGGCTTCTGTGAGAAGCTGCTAGAAGCTTCCCCTATGTCCGATGATAGAGCCAATGCCAGCCGGCTCCAAGATGGACCCACTGCTGGCCAAGGCTGAGCCCATCAGTGACGGCAGTAGCACCTCTGTGATAACATATTTAAGAAGAGGGGAAAAAAAACCAAAACAGCAACTTCAGCGGGAGAGAGGAGTGAGACTATGTGAAACAACCCTGCAGACACTAAGGTCAGTGAAGAAGGAGGGGGAGGAGGTACTCCAGGCGCTGGAGCAGAGATTCCCCTGCAGCCCGTGGTGAAGACCATGGTGAGGCAGGCTGTCCCCCTGTGGCCTATGGAGGTTAATGATGGAGCAGATATCCACCTGCAGCCCATGGAGGACCCCACGCCGGAGCAGGTGGATGCTCCCAAAGGAGGTTGTGACCCTGTGGGAAGCCCACGCTGGAGCAGGCTCTTGGCAGGACCTGTGGACCCATGGAGAGAGGAGCCCACACTGGAGCAGGTTTTCTGGCAGGACTTGTGACCCCATGGGGCACCCACACTGGAGCAGTCTGTTCCTGAAGGACTGCACACCATAGAAAGGACCCATGCTGGAGCAGTTTGTGAAGGACAGTAGCCTGTGGGAACAACTCACGTTGGAGAAGTTTGTGGAGGACTGTCTCCCATGGGAAGGACCCCATGCTGGAGCGGGGGAAGAGTGTGATGAGTCCTGCCCCTGAAGAGGATGAAGCAGCAGAGACAACGTGTGATGAACTGACCCCAACCCCCATTCCTTGTCCCCCTGTGCCACTCAGCGGGGAGGAGGTAGAGAAGTCGGGAGTAAAGTTAAGCCCAGGAAGAAGGGAGGGGTGGGGGGAAGGTGTTTTAAGATTTGATTTTATTTCTCATTATCCAATTCTGGTTTGATTGGTAATAAATTAAACTAATTTCCCCAAGTTGAGTCTGTTTTGCCCGAGACATTAATTAGTGAATGATCTCTCCCTGTCCTTATCCTGACCTATGAGCCTTTCGTTATATTTTCTCTCCCCTGTCCAGTTGAGGAGGGGGCGTGATAGAGTGGCTTGGTGGGCACCTGGCATCCAGCCAGGGTCAACCCACCACAACAGGAAAACTCACTTGTGCCAAACTCATTTTTAAGGGGATTTTAGGGGTACATTTTTGGAGGCAAAACAAGTATGGAAGTATCCCTGAAAAAATAAGTTATATAAGGAGAAATCATGAACTCTCTTTCCTCCAAGAAATGCCTCTGGAAGGTTTACAAAAAACTCATGCCTCTATGCTACATCAGACAGTTGTCACCCTTGTGTGGATTGTCCGGCTCAGTTCACAAACAAGTTTCACCATGTCTAGTGCACACAGGTGACTCATGGGGGGTTACAAAAGTGACCCAGCCTTGGGTTGCCTTGAGGCCCTGTCTCTCTGCAGAGACGACTCACAGGGAGCTGTGTAGACAGCTTAGCCCTGGGTTGTCTGATAAACCCTAAAGTAAACAGGGCAGTGGCTGCACCATTCAAAGAACCAAAACCTGAATTGAGCCTTGAAATCCCTTAGCAAATAGTATGCCCTGAGTCTCAATCCAACCACTATTCAGTTGCTGAGGAAGCAAAGTAAAAAAAAAAAAAACCAAAACCTGGAGGGTTTCAGCTTCAGTTTCAAATGACAACCTTGTGTATTCAAACAATCACAGACCAACAAAGGAAAGGGAAAACTCCACTCAGATATACATAATCCATTTAGGCATAGTCATACACACCATTCCACAAGTCAGGGCATAAAAACTCTAAGATTCAGGTTGGAAATGGGGGAGTCACTTCTCTAACTATACAGTTGGCTTGTGAAGGAAACCCTTCCCCCCCCTTGATCGGGATGCCGTTCAAGGTAACTTCCCTGGGATTGAGAGCCCTTACCTGGAGGGGTAAGTGAATATTGTTTATGCTTTAAGTTTGTAAATGCATTTGTGGTTGTCTGTAAATCGCTTGTGGTTGTAATAATGTACTGCTCTTGCCTTAAAAAATTGCAATAGTGCATTCCTCCATTGTATCTGTAAAACCTGCAATAGTGGCGTATTAAGTCTGAGTGAAGTTCAAGTTGTTTGCTTGAACCATGCAGTTAAGTCTGCAAGTGAAATTCGTTTGCTTGAACCTTGCAGTTAAGTCCTTTTCCGTCACAACCCTACAGTACCAATTGTAACTATCAGTAGCAGTGGATTTATGCTAATCTGAATCAAAAGCAGCAGTGTAAGTAGAAATTGCCCTCATTTGTCTTAACTAATATGTCAGGAAAAGAGCCAACGATACAAAGTGCCTTTTAGAATTGTGTTATAATATGTGCCATTTCAGTTTAACTGAGCCTGACATTCAATCTTTTAGTGGTTTGAGTTCCTTTATTTCTATCATTAAAAGAAAAGAAAAAGAAAATCAAATATATACCATAAACGTCTGGATCCACAATTGGGCCACTACCTGTGCATGGAGAAAAAACAAAAAAACAAACAAACAAACAAAAAACCAAAAAAACAAACAGAAAGAAAAAGCCTTTGTAAATAGATTGTAGATTGCAAATGCTGGAAGAATAAGAGTTTCCTTAGGATTTTTTTTTTTTAAGAGCTTACATGTTATTTGCAATAGCAATGGTCAGTACCTACACAAATGCAAAGCAACATCAATATATTGTAGTATAATTTACAATTATTTTAGAGCTGTCCCAAATGTTAACACTTTGCTTCATGTGAAACAGATAATACACAGGGCATTTGCTCTAGTAAAAGCAGGCATATTTACCAAATGGGCAAAATTCTGCTCTCTGCTGCTAATGTATATCTGGAATAAATGCAACAGTAACTATTCTTGTTGAAAATCAATGGTAAAATTCTCCCTGACATTAAGTGGAAGCAGACTTCAGTGGGAGTTACAATAACTGACTTTTACCTGGTCAAAAAATTTGCAGTTAAATCACTGAGAGAGCAAACTGGTTTAGAGCTGCAGCACTGTGGTAAATTAAAGGCTAGAGGATGCTGTTAGAGGATGCTCCCAAGAAGCCAGCTGCACGCCTGATCCACAGACAGAACTCTTATTGAAAGAATAAGATTTCCCATATGCAAAGAAACTAGAGAAGCCAGCCTTTACACAAGCAAAGTGGATACCTGTCTAGTATATACTTTTCTAAATTTTACTAGTTCCAGTTTGCAGCTTTTTCCAATTACTGCACATATGTAAGGCTAAGCACACATGTGAGTATAACATACACTGAAGTTAGTATACTATTAGTTTATTCATGCTTCAAAAGATACTTGTGTTATATTTCAACATGCCCATTCATCCTAGTCTATAACATATTTATAGCATGCGTTATGTAGTATATTTACTCTTTTTTGTTGTTGGTTTGGTAATAAAATTAATAGATAGTTAAAATCTCTAAAGATGACTCAAACTTCAAAAGGAATAATTCTGTTTATAGTACCATACAGTAATTCCATACCAGTGACATTACACTGGCATAAAGCCACTGTGAAGTATGACCAGAACACAGTTGTTTCTGCTTTTTTCAACAGCATGAGAATCTGTGCTGAAAATACAAAATAAGAGTTGCAACCTATTTGCAAAATGGCAGCAGATAATTAGGTTCATTTTTAAATGCATTTGAAGATATTCTAGTACCCAGAGATATGGATTAAGAGACCCCATGAGAATGGTCATGTCAATCTGCAGAAATAAATGAAATAAGTGTGTACTACTATCTGTCCTCAAACAAGTTCTGACCAGGGTTTTTTGTCCATAAACCTTCATGGATTCAGTTTTTCCAGTATAAAACATTCAGCTGATGAAAGAACCAGTTTACCTTCTGTATGAGTCCTACTTCTCATAATCTGAAGAAAAAAAACTTCCTAGGCCTTTACTCCTGAGTTAAATTACAACATTTTTATTATTGTTTACTGGAAATGGGATAAAATAATCAGATTGGTTTAACCTGTAATTCCTGCTAGGGGCATATAAACCAGGAAGTCATCTATTCCATTCAAATACCTTTTATATAACTAAATACTTCACTTGAAATAAAGTTGAAAAAATCAAGAAGTTAGACCAACCCCAAATTTCTATGTAGTATTCCTTACCTAAAAACATCATCAAAACATTGTTTGAATCTATTTTAACATGAAAGTTTACCACAGTAATTTTGCATGTTTACATGCAATTATTTTTAACGCAAAGAACAGCATTGTTTTGGTCCTTGTTAGAACAGGTTGTTGTGCAAATAAAATATTACAGACATATCCTATTCACTCATCTTTATAAACTGCCTCAACTACATTTGGTTTGCTTGCTTCTTTCTTTATAAAGATGACATTTTCAAAATAAAGCAGCAGCAAAAGACTCAACCCAAAAAAATACTTGTGCAACACAGTCACGTGTTATTATGCCAAACCATCAGGATGCTACTTCTAAGGCATATCTAACATATTATTATACAATGACAAGATACTACATGACTTGAATTCTTTCAGCTGAACTTTAGAGTAGAGGGCTGGTAGATGAATGATTTTACTTAGAAATAGTTATTATTGGTAAAAATCTCTCCAGCACTCATTAGCTGTTATGGATCAATTATGGAAACAGCCTCTGGAATAAAACACAGCTGTTTATTGCTTAGCATTTGCTGCAATGCAGTCTCAAATAGTCAAATTATCCTCAGCAAGAACAGCTTCACTAGAATCCATGAAGATTAGCAGATTAAAACTAGTTAACTAGCCAACAGAATGTAAAATTTGTTCCCCCAGACCTTAGTATTTTAAACAAACTTTTAATTTATAACATTAACTTGACCCAAATCCCACTGTGGTACAAGCTTTCTTCTCCTTTATGCTTGCATCCTCTGTCCCTTGAAAAATGTTCTGTAAGTAGCATGCTGGAAGCTGAGAGCATCTTAGCACAAATCCTGTCTTCATCACGCTTGATGCAACTTTGAGAGTAGAGTATTAGGCTGTTGACGATACAACATGTTTCAGACTTTGCTGTATTTATTTTAAATAGATATATAGTTTATAGGTGAAGTTTTTTTAACTTGCTTTTGTTTTTATCTTCAGTGCATTTGCCTGTAAGTGATTTAATAACCAGAGAATCAGTTCAAAGCTCAGTCAGGATACCCCACCCCATGAAACATCAGGGCTAGTATTTAATTCAGTCATGAAGGCACGGAAATGAACATAATACCAGAACATGGGCCTAATCTTTATGCTTCATTGTACGATATGTGGGCCAAAAGGAGATACCGCACAGTAACAACAGCGCTGAAAAAGCCTTTTAAAGGTCTGTCCTGGTTTCAGCTGGGATAGAGTTAATTTTTTTTTAGTAGCTGGTACAGTGTTGGGTTTTGGGTTCAGTATGAGAAGAATGTTGATAACACACTGATGTTTTCAGTTGTTCCTAAGTAGTGTTTAGACCAAGTCAAGGATTTTTCAGCTTCTCATGCCCAGCCAGCAAGAAGGCTGGAGGGGCACAAGAAGTTGGGAGGGGACACAGCCAGGGCAGCTGACCCAAAGTGGCCAACGGGGTATTCCATACCGTGTGACATCATGCCCAGTATATAAATTGGGGGGAGTTGGCCAGGGAGGGTGGCTGCTCGGGAACTAACTGGGCATTGGTCAGCGAGTGGTGAGCAATTGCATTGTGCATCACTTGTTTTGT
Source organism: Harpia harpyja (assembly GCF_026419915.1). Classification (NCBI taxonomy): domain Eukaryota; kingdom Metazoa; phylum Chordata; class Aves; order Accipitriformes; family Accipitridae; genus Harpia; species Harpia harpyja. The sequence goes on along the minus strand of NC_068968.1, from coordinate 6,642,074 downwards.
ATATTCCAATCCTTTTATTATTATTGTCATTTTATTATTGTTATTATTATCATTATTAGTTTCTTCCTTTCTGTTCTATTAAACTGTTCTTATCTCAACCCAGGAGTTTTACTTGGTTTTTTCCCCAATTGTCTCCCCCATCGCACTGGGTGGGGGGGAGTGAATGAGTGGCTGCGTGGTGTTTAGTTACCAGCTGGGGTTAAACAACGACAAGGTCTGAAAGATCCTGGCAGTGCTTTAAATAGTAATAGTAAAAAAAAAAGAAAAAAAAAGTAATACAATGCATAGAGGATGCTAGTTTTTTAACATTTATGTTTATGCCAGCTTCAATGGAGAAGACAACAATGTTATGGAATATTCTAAAGCTCAGTACCACAAGTCTTACAGGAAAAAGCCCCACAAATAAAAACAACATTGAGGAGGCTAACTAGATAAAAATTAACAGCAGGGGAAATAACTTAAGACTGATTTGGTGCCATCCCCTACACACAAACTGATTTCTAATGCAGTTACAACCTGTCTGTATGTAGTCCAGTTTGAACACAACATAGATCATCTTGGAGACTTATAATGAATATGTTTATAAAAAGGAAGGAAAAAATAAATAATGCTGTCTTTCTAATTGCAACACCACCTTTAATTTAAAAGGCCAGAACTGGGAAATTTTCAGCTTACAGGGGACAAGCATAAAAGAAAAATGGAACATTAAAAGAAAAAAATGATAAATTCATATAAATGTGTTAGAGGAACTGTTATTCTGTTAAGAAAATGAAGCCAAATTCATAGTAAATAATCAGAGTGTAAGAGAACTTCAATTGTATACAGAATATCTATGAGGTAAACTGTTTTACTGAACTGTTATAATGTAGTATTAAAGGATGCCAGTAGCTGAAACCATGACCTGTTTCTGTAATGAGTCTATTTAAGGAAGGACTGTAGAGAAAAAGAAGAGAGGAGCTACTAAGAACAGCAGGAGAAAATAGAGCCCAATTATATCAGCTCTTCACCTTCTCTTTCTGAGGGTGGGAAAGAAAAAGACTTGTCATCTCTCTCCCTGTAGCAGGCTGAGCTGATAGGAACAAATGTTAAATACAGACCATATTTTTACTGTCTGTAGCCTACAATGTAGGAGAGGGAATTTAAATATTCATATTTTTTCTATCACATAACATTAGCACTGCATATTGCTGTTTCAAAAAAGAGAGAGGCTATTTCTATCCCATGGTTAAAAAGCCAAAGGCATACACATGCTCATATTTTCAGATATGATTCTGCAATTATTTGCACAAAATCACACCTATATTTCCACTCAAGGTCCACTCATTTTTTTCACATACAGCAATGCACTTACATGTATGCCTTCGTATTCTTACAGTCACTTCAAATATGGTTTTGAAGATGTGGGAAAAGATCAAACCACAATGTACATTAACTACTTACAGTAGTCCCTGCAGTTCAGTGAATTAGTCCATCTTGAGACTGCTCACATAGCATTTAGGAGGTCTGACCTGGAGCCTTTAGAGCAGCATAAGATGCATACATTTGAAGATAACCATCTTGAGCACAAATATTCCTAGGCATGCAGATGCCCAACCTCCACCGAAATGAATGGGAATTGGATATCTAAATGCCTGTGAGAACCGGAGAGCTGGTCGATCATGTCTCTAGGTTACTTGTTTTCTATCCAGCTCCCTCTAGTGTCCTACACAATATATTATCATCAACTCATTGGACTGCATTACTGATTTTGCATCAGTGCACTAGATGCTACATAGGCATACTCCTTGTGCCCTTGGATACACTGCCTAGTTGCACTTGTACACAGTGTAGAAAACGTGCAGTGACTTAATTGGTACTCAGTGCTTTCCAGGATCAGAACTGAGGCTAAAGAAAACACTTCAAAAACACTGTTTTACTAGTCTTAACTGTCATTGAGGATGATTACTCAAAGGGAGGATTTAAAGAGCACCAGCGTGGCCTCCGTTGAAAAGCAATAAACAAGAAGAAAATGTTAAAAATTTATTGTTTTACAACTAATCTTGAAGACATTCATTCAGAGAAAAAAACATGCATATAAAAATCTTCCTCCAAAATAGGTAAACTGGCCAGAAGCACTGTCTCCCCATTCTTGTCAATTTGCAATTGCTAACATAAAAAAAATTATACTCACCATCTCCAGGCACTGACATGAAATGAGCATTAACCCATTTTTCATCCTCTCCATACTCGTTCTTTGCTAGTAAGGTATAAGCACCATTGTTCAGATGGGTAGGGTTGTCCAGCTGAAGGCAGCCATGGTATTCACTTTGATTGATAACATGTATTTTAGTACAGATGTATTCAGACTCATTCAGTATAGCCCCTTCATAGAACCACTGCAATGTGGGCTTAGGGTTCCCTTTCACAGTGAATGGAATACACCAGTGGTGGTCCGGGGTTGGAGATTCAATAAATGTGATATTTGGTGCAACTATATTGGGAAAAAAAGAGTGAAGAACATCAGAATATCCCAAACGTCTTTTTTTCTCAGGTTATCAGTGCTAAAATATGCTACTTGAAGGAATTATACCTATTTGGAGGATACTCACACAGGAAGCCCACCTGCTCTGCCTTGGGTACTGTGCTCACAACTGAAATGAAGCCATTATTTAGAAAGAAACAAAACAAACTAGTTTCAGACAAAGTGTGAACCCCCACTAAATCACTTACTCTGCAAGGTGTGAAAAGTTCAGTTACCAGATCACTGAGAAGGGAGATAGGGAAATTTTAGCTTTACTGTGCTGAAAAAATGGCACAGAGGAATGCTGAAGGAACAAAACAGTATTAAAAATATTTAAAAGTCAGCCAAAAGCAAGTAGTACTGGAAATATATTCAGCTAGGAATCCAAGCTTTGAGGTGACTTCTTTAAAAGAATCAAAGCCAGAGCAGCTGATTTCATTCCCTGGATTCTTCTGTCAGGGAAGGACCATTTTCTACTATACATTTTCTCATTCTTTGTTCAAACGTGCTAAATGCCTCGAGTTTACAGACTTCTGTTTCCCTCAAGAGACTATTTCAACATCTTACATGTTATTTTGCTGTTAGGAAATTTTCCTTGATATTCATTCTTAACTGCATCCAATTTCATCTAGTTATACTCCCTTTTATCACTCATAACAGTGCCAATCTCACAATCTCATTTACACTGTTCAAACATTTCTAGTTTATGTCCCTTTCCATAGCTATTACATATCTAATTTCCACCTATAAAACATTTTAAGTGCTTCTAGAGTGATTTCTCAAGTTTACTGTCATGAGCACATGCTGAAAAAAATTTTCCGTCTACAAAAAGTGTTCCATTCCCATCTTCAATTAAACAGAGGGTTGCAACTTGTGAAAACATATTTCACATAAAATGAATTCAGACCGGAATCTCAGATCTAAGAAGCCAATGCTTCTATACTACATGTCCCTTCCCCCTTCCTTGGCCCTGACAAATAATTATTCAAAGCTATGACAAATAAATTTACATCTGGCAGAACAAATGATGCAAATGCATTAATTTTTGAACAAAGCAATTGTTGGTTTAGTTAAAAAAAATAATTGTAGTTTATTATAAATAATTTCTATGACTTTTGATGCATTCATGTTTCTTAATTCCTAAGATAGCGTATATGTATATGCATACCATTACAAACCTGTTCACACTGACAGTACCACTGAGTATTTGGGGTTTCAGACATTTACTTACAGATTGCTCAGACTGGAAGATAAAGCATTTAGAAACATAATTTTTGCAGAAGAACTCAGAGCAGAAAAAGGTAAAAATAACAACTGCTCATTGGGCTATTCCCAGAATTAACTGCAATAGATAGTTCACATGCTTAAAGGGTGTTTCTGTTTCAACAACCTGTGTGCCCAACAAATATTTATACCCAAAATAGCTATTGCCAATGTGGTTTAGCTTGCTTACGTACAGAATACTGTGAGCTCGGCAGAGGCTTGGTCCTCTCCCACAATATTCTCTGCTACGCAAGAAATCCACAGTCCACTGTCCACAGATGAAATGTTCTTTATGGTTAGCGAGGCAGGATTCTTACTTGTGTCACTCTACAAATGATCAAAAAATATGGATGTGCCAAATATGGCATAAAGAAACAATGGAGAGAGGGGGAACCATTGGCCACAGTTCAACAGCATTTTCCATTTTCCCTTCCTTTTAGCTGTATCAAACTGTAATTAATCAAAGCATTACTTTGGTGTCTTATCCAAACTGATGCAAAACATCTACAGAACCAATTGTAATCATTGGTAGCAGTGGATTCAAAGCCCCCAAAACTCATTCATTTTTCCACCATGTCACTTTCTGTTTCTCCCTTCTTTTGACACCTTTCTCTCTACACAAATGTTTTTTTCTGCACCCATTCCCTTGCTTATCCCTCTCTTCAGTTTCATGATTGATTTTTATGGTCTATCTCTAATCTCTTTAATCTTTTTATTCCCTCCTATATTCTGTTCAGTCCTCGCTTTACTCTTCCTTTTATCTCTTTTGTTTACACTTAGCTTGACATCTCTTCTACTACTGCCTTCTGAGCTCTACTGCACCTTGACAACAACATGTCTTCTCCCTCCTTCTTAGCCAAATGTCTCTTAAAAGCTTCTTGCTATCATGGAACCTTCCACAAGAGAGTATGTCCCTTCTACTAACTGAACTACTGCCCAAGTGCTGTTTTACTGTGCTTGAGCACAGGCTAATTGAGGTAAGAATTATGATTTACAGAAAGTTCAGTGCATTAAATGCTATATTAAATATGCAGCTATGCTACACTGCATGAAGTAAATTACAAAAATTAATTACAAAAACAAAGCAAAAAGTAATTACAAAGATTTAAAAAAAGAATACCAGCTAGCAAAGCTAGTTGTTAAAGCCTCTGTTATCTTAAATGAGGTCCTTAAAATGACAGCCAAATAATTACTATTTCCATACTTGAATTTTTCATAAAATGCAAGATTATTTTATTAAAAAGGAAAGGAACCAAAACAAATTTAGAAAATAAACAATTAGGATTATTTAAAAAATAATTTAAAAAGCCTTTTGGGGTACTTATTGTACACATATGCTTTGATGCTGCACAGAACACAAGCAAATGATATGCTGCACCTGTAAAACCACAGTGACTTCCAGTGGTAGACAATGGGGATATGTGGGAACACTCCCACATACAGGATTGCAGGATCAGAATTTTAAACATCGAGATGACACCTTAAATCTACTTAAGTCAAATGTCCCATTGATTTCACTGTGATACTGGGGCAGGAGAAGTGGAAAAGCCAACACCCCGATGCACGTTTCTCCATGTGCAACTCTCAGAGGTGAGCAGTCCTCAAAGCAGGAGTCAAAGCACAGGGCTTCAATTGCAGGCTCAGGCTGAAACATATAGCGAGAAAAGTCTAACTGACATTAACCAACTTATACATCAGCATGAAAGCTGAGCGTGTGGTTAATGTTGCAGGACTGAAGGTTGGTTTTCACTTTTGCTAACATTTCTCCTTGTAAAACAGTAAAGAAAAACAGGCAGAAGCAGCATAGGAGGTTAAGAAAAGGGAGGCAGAAACAAAGATATGGAAGTGAGAAAAAGGAAACCAAAACCAACACTCACAGAAAAGTTGTGAATGGCAAATGAGCTTTAAAAGGCACTCATTCTTCTGCTACTGAAAAGACTACTGTGCTCCACAGCTATATTATAAGCCCCTCTCACAAAGTTATGTCAGGATAAAAAAGCTTTTCAGGAAAGCTCAAAGCAAACTGGACATGGCATTTGAAAAACAAGAAGGTTAAAAAATGAGGTGATCTTACTTTTTGAACAGTATCCCACATTTGTCTTGGCTCATGACTCAAAAAAAAAAAAAAGAAATATAAAAATAAAAAAACACAACTGCATAAATTCCTCACTGTTTTAATTTTTTGTTCTTGTTGATAACTGATGCATTTGGGTAGTTTTATACATTAGAGAAAAGTTTAAAAATAAAACTAGAGCTCTGCAAAGCTCTTATAAAAGCTGAAAGACAGGCTAGTCAAATTCTACATAAGCCTAATGTAATAACCTCAGTGAAGAAAGTGCAGAGTTTAAGAGACCCCAGAGGTCCTGTCTCTTCCATACTGCAGGAACAGTTTTGGAAGTACACATCATGCACTTTGTACAGACCAGAAAGCTTTAGGCAGTCTGTACTCTCATGAATGCAGGGGAGCCGATGCCATAAAACTGTAAATAACAGAGGGTCTTGCACAGTGTAAATAATGGCAATTTAGGAGGTCAACAGCTGTATATTGAAGACCTGCTTAAATGCTTCTCCTTATCAACATCTTCATCAGAAAGAACTTAATCAGTATATCTCCACTGCACACATAGTCTAAGGCAGGTACACAGAATATCAGGATCTCAGGAAACAAAATTCCCACTGTCTGGATGGGTTTATTGAGGAAACATTTTCATACTTCATAAAAATATTGCCATAGTAAAACCTTGACTTTGACTTTCATGACTCTTGTTATTTTTTTTTGTTAAAGGAAAATGAAAAGAACCACAAAGTAATTAATATTTACAACCAAAGTTCCAACGCACCAAGCTTTTGGCCTAAAAATATAAAAAAATTAGAGAGACAAAGCTTTTCTCACAATTAGATTGGACTTCTCTCTATGCAGATATTTGTGATAAGAAAGTACTTAAGCGTCAGTATCCTGATTTGCTACATTATTTCCATGAAATTACAGCACTCTCATTTACAAAAGAACATCCAAAAACTTAATTGCAAATCAGTTTCTCAAGGAATGAATTTTGCCATTTTCCAAAAGCACTGCAGCAGTCACCATGGATTGAAAGTAATTGGAAATAAATGTAATACTAACATTAATTTACTATCTCATATTTTTTATAAAATTTAATTAAAGTTAGAGACAAGGCTTTATTTCATCATTTGGCAGATGTCTTGTCTCTGAATTGCCACGTATTTGAATATGAAACTTACCTCATGGTTTGAAACAAGATTAGTGAGCACCCAGGATACATTAGGGGATGGCCCTCCAGTAGTATCACAGTACAATGTGATGCTCTTTCCTTCCACCACAGTGATGTTGTAATTGCTTAAGTTTGCTGAGGGCAAGTCTATGATACAAGAAAAAAAAAAACACAAAAAACACACACACACAAAAAAACCCCATCTCTCTTTAATTAGTTCAATAAATTGAAATGAGAGGAAGTAATACCCAAGAAAAGACAAATCATTTGCCATACTATGCTTTCTTGCCTATAATAAGATTTGAAAATCAGCACAAATATACAATAACTGCTACAGCACTTCTAGTGCTTTAAGCGGTGCTGTAATGTGATTCCCAATATAGGTGTTATGGATTTCTTCTATTATGTTCACTTTATAAATCATATGTTGAACTTACTTAATAAGACAAAGCTGGATGGTTTGTAGGCCTTCATGCAGTAATCTGTTAGCAAAGGTAGCCATCTGCTCTCACCTACTGTGAATTCAAATCTCAGCAGTGTCTGTCAACTAGCTTGGCAAGAAATAAAACAAATCTTAGGGAACATTTGGCTATTAATTATCCTGGTTAAGGAACAGGGAGAGAAGTAATGAGATCATTTGCTTTATAAAGTTACCCTTCCACACCACCTCTGAAAACTGTTCCAACTGCTCTTGCCAGACCTAAACTTGGAAAGAGATTAAGACTCCCCTATTCTCCCTGGCACTACTACTCAGGACTGTCTGCTTGCTGTGCAAGTCCGCACAGTTTCTGCTAACATTTTGGTGCTATATCTCTAAGGGAAACAGCTATATTTTGCTTGTACCATGCCAGAAGGTTATAAAATAATGGTGCTTATTATTCTACAGAGTTGTAAAGTTAGACTAGAAACCAGTTGCAAGATCTTGCAAAAATTCTTACGAAAAAAAGTAGAGATATAATAATAACAAACACATTATTGTGTGCGTTTTATTCCCTTTCCCAGTCATAAGAGGTGGGTAAGAAAGAAACACATAAAATAATTGCTTTGGGATTCATTTTTCTGGTTGGATATTTTGTGTTGGTGAACTTTAATGCAAGACCATTTTGGCTTCTATTTCAAGTGGTACCTAGACTGCGCCACAGCAGAACACACACTAGTTGAGCTCTGCTTGGAAAAAAAAGATATTAGCATAAGACATATCTAGAAAAGGTGATACACTGGACTTAGCAGTAAAGCAGTGAGACCAAGCAGCAAAACCTGTACTGACAAATAATTGCATATAAAAAAACCCAATGTTCCCTAACAGAAACATATGTTCAATATGTGTGTTCAGTGTAGTGTGAGACCATTTATATGAATCAGTGGCATTTTGACACCTACACAATTAAAAAGATTTCTAATCCAGCTGCATTTATTCATACCGTAAATTGTTTAAATACAGGTTTTTTAAATAACCACCACTTCTGTTGATATGGATGCACATTTTAAAGGACTTTGGACACAGCAATTGATATAAGCAATCAGACAATAGGTTTGCATAGTTTTGTATACTGCCAGCACAGTAAGTTTAGATGGTAGCATAAGAAGATCACGCAAGATAGCCATGACATAATTTTCAGCTTTCTGGAGCAATGAGTTTCACAGGCATATTATCCAGGCTGCATGCAAAAGTATTTCCTTATATCAGTTCTGAAATTTGTCTCTGTTCAAATTCATTGTTCATTCCCTGTTCTGATAGGACAGGGAAAAGAAAGTTTCTGAATGATCTTCTTAAGACCACTCTGGTTTATTTCTTGTTCTCATGTCCCCTTTTTTCTCAATAATCTATCCAAAGCTTTTCAATCTCTTCAAAAAAGGAAGAACAGAACTTACTACTAAGAATTTTAAATTCTAACATACAGAGTTATGCAGTTTAGTAGATGTATAACAAGTGTACACTAAAACCAATGCCTTTCATTGTGTATAGGTGTATAATAGCTATGTTATTTCACTACATACAGAAAATCTGTTTTCATATTGTACTGGTTTTGGATAGGATAGAGTTCATTTTCTTCACAGTAGCTTGTATGGGGCTATGTTTTGGATTTGTGCTGAAAACAATGTTAACACATCAATGTTTTAGCTATTGCTGAGCAGTGCTTACACAGAGTCAAGGCCTCTCCTGCTTCTCACACTGTCCTGCTAGTGAGTAGTCTGGGGGTGCACAAGAAGATGGGAGAGGACACAGCTGGGACAGCTGACCCCAACTGACCAAAGGGATATTCCAGACCATACGACGTGCTCAGCAATAAAAGCTGGGGGAAAGGAGGAGGAAGGGGGGACGTTCGGAGTTATGGTGTTTGTCTTCCCAAGTAACCATTACATGTGATAGGGCCCTGCATTCCTGGAAATGGCTGAACACCTGCCTGCCGATGGGAAGTAATGAGTGAATTCCTTATTTTGCTTTTGCTTTACCTATTAAACTGTCTTTATCTCAACCCACAAGTTTTCTCACTTTTACCCTTCCAATTCTCTCCCCCATCCCACTGTGGGAGGAGTGAGTGAGTGGGGCTTAGCTGTCAGCCGGGTTAAACCACAACACATATTCAAATCAATAACACTTTGTTCCAGGGAATAGGCAGCTCTGGATTAGAATAAGCAGTCACTTCCATTCACTCCAGCACAAATGGACACAACAAAAGGCAAGTGGGGGGGGACTCATTTATGTCAACTGAGTCTCTCTAAATATTATGTCAAGGTTTAGAAGTAAAAAACTCTAAGTAGGTGGGCTATTTACTTTCACAGACCATCATTAGTGCAAACTGATGGCCAAGGACATATTACAGTTAAACTGTCAAGCATTGCTAGGCAATGACTCATATTTTCACCATGCACAGCTGGGACTTCCACAGTGACAAAACCAAATATTTTGGCTGAAATTTTCAAAGGCTACTACAGCATTTGGCTACACAATTGTCAATGGACATTAATAAAAAACTTGTGTCTGAATTCCTTGAGAGCTTTCAATGTCCTCATGCTGCAACTTACTACTTTCTACAGAAAACTTATACTGCCCTCTGTAGAGCCAACTGTCACTATATGTATCAAAAGAAAGATATGATCTAATTAAGAAATAACTGAATATTAATACAAATTGTAGTCTGTAACTGATCTCTCGGCACCAAGCCAATGTTCTAGCCAATATACTACAGCAACTTTTAGAAAAAGAGGGTCTTAAACAACGAGAAAGAACTCCATCATTACACCCAAAATGCTATTTCAGTGGTTAACTATCTTCACACTTAGAAAATTTCAAAAATTATCTGATTCCCAGAAGCAGCCCAGAAATATACTACTTTAGATATCGAATCCGAGGAGGGGAAAGGCCAGTTAGCCACCCTATTTATCGGGCAATCATCTGATGATATTCGGAGGAAACTGCAAAAATTGCAGGGGGCAGAAGCTAGGGATATGGGGAGAATGTTGGATATTGCTTGGATGGTATATAGAAATAGAGATCAACAGAGAGAGAGAGGAAATGCGAAGTTAATAGCAGCCCTTGAAAATATACAGGTATATCAAAAGGGAATGAGGGGGATTTCTAGAGGAAATATGAGAGGGAATGTACGTGGAAGGGGTAGAGGACACGGACTGTCGAATCCAACTGTTGAGCAGAATCAGTGTGCCTATTGTAAGAAAGAAGGACATTGGAAGAGAGAGTGCCCAGCTTTATTAAAACAAAAGAAAGGGGGCTACCGATAGTACCCTTAGAGGAGGAAGACTGAAGAGGACAGGAGCACTCTTCCCCAGTGGAGCCTCTGGTTATAATTAAGCTGGGGAATGAGGAGGTAGAATGTTTAATAGATACGGGGGCAACATATTCGGTTTTAAACACTAAAAAACATGAATTAGGAACTGACATGGTGAGATGGGTTGACCCTGGCTGGATGCCAGGTGCCCACCAAAGCCATTCTATCACTCCCCCTCCTCAGCTGGACAGGGGAGAGAAAATATAACAAAGAGCTTGTGGGTCAAGATAAGGACAGGAGAGATCACTCACCAATTACTGTCACAGGCAAAACAGGCTCAGCTTGGGGAAAATTAACTCAATTTATTACCAATCAACCAGAGTAGGGTAATGAGAAACAAAACCAAATCTCAGAACACCTTCCCTCCACCCCTCCCTTCTTCCTGGGCACAACTTCACTCCCGGATTCTCTACCTACCCCCCAGCGGCACAGGGGGACGGGGAATGGGGTTTACGGTCAGTTCATCACACGTTATTTTCTGCCACTTCATCCTCCTCGGGGGGAGGACTCCTCACACTCTTCCCCTGCTCCAGCGTGGGGTCCCTCCCATGGGAGACAGTCCTCCATGAACTTCTCCAACGTGGGTCCTTCCCACGGGCTGCAGTTCTTCACGAACTGCTCCAGCATGGGTCCCTTCCACGGTGTGCAGTCCTTCAGGTACAGACTGCTCCAGCATGGGTCCCCCACGGGGTCACAAGTCCTGCCAGAAAACCTGCTCCGTGGGCTCCTCTCTCCACAGATCCGCAGGTCCTGCCAGGAGCCTGCTCCAGCGCGGGGTTCCCACGGGGTCACAGCCTCCTTCGGGAACCCACCTGCTCCGGCGTGGGGTCCTCCACGGGCTGCAGGTGGATATCTGCTCCACCATGGACCTCCATGGGCTGCAGGGGGACAGCCTGCCTCACCATGGTCTTCACCACAGGCTGCAGGGGAATCTTTGCTCCGGCGCCTGGAGCACCTCCTCCCCCTCCTTCTTCACTGACCTTGGTGTCCGCAGGGTTGTTTCTCTTACATGTTCTCACTCCTCTCTCCGGCTGCCATTTCTGTCTGTCCCAACTTTTTTTCCTTCTTAAAAATGTTATCACAGAGGTGTTACCACTATCGCTGATTGGCTCGGCCTTGGCCGGCGGCGGGTCCATCTTAGAGCCGGCTGGTATGGGCTCTCTCGAACACAGGGGAAGCTTCCAGCAGCTTCTTACAGAAGCCACCCCTGTAACCCCCCCGCTACCAAAACCTTGCCACACAAAGCCAATACACATGGTGAAAGTTATTGGTGCGACAGGAAAAGCAGAACAAAGGCCATTCTTTAAACCCTTACAATTTAAAATTGGAAAGCAATGGGTCACTCATGAGTTTCTTTACTTACCAGGTGCACCGAAACCCCTGAGAGGTCGGGACTTATTAGAAAAATTAGAAGCAGAAATAAAATTCAAAGAAGGGGAAGTAGAAGTTTTAATACCGGAATCTAAATATATCCAGGCTTCAGTGTTTCTGTTACAGGAAGACAGACAAGGAAGTGAAGTTATCCCTGAAGACGTGGAGGAGGCGGTAATTCCCTTTGTTTGGGCTGGAGAAATACCTGGGAGATCTAAAAGAGCTGAACCTGTGAGAATAGATCTAAAACCAGAATCGACACCGGTAAGACGGAAGCAATACCCTATAAAAGTTGAGGCTAAGTTGGGGTTATTACCATTAATACGAAAATTCCTGAAATATGGGTTACTGAGAGAATGTGAGTCTAAGTATAATATTCCAATTCTGCCAGTGAAAAAGGCAGATGGGAAAACATACAGATTAGTTCAAGATTTAAGATCTATCAATCAGATAGTGCAAGATATACATCCAGTAGTTGCAAATCCGTATACCTTTTTGACAAGCTTGACAGAAAAACAAGAATGGTTTACAGTGTTAGACTTAAAAGATGTCTTTTTCTGCATCCCGGTTGCACCAGAAAGCCAAGAAATATTTGCTTTTGAATGGGAGAATCCTGAAATGGGGCGAAAGACTCAATATACCTGGACGGTGTTACCACAAGGATTTAAGAATAGCCACACCATTTTTGGAAATCAGCTCGCTAAAGAACTTGAAATCTGGCGAGTGGAGAATAGATAAGGTGGTGTACTACAGTATGTGGATGATATTTTGCTGGCAGGGGAAACCCGAGAAGAACGTTTAAAGCTGACAGTAAGCCTTTTGAATTTTCTCGGAATGAGTGGTTACAGCATATCACGAGAAAAGGCTCGAATAGCTCAAGAAACTGTAATGTATCTGGGGTTTGAAATTTTTAAAGGACATCAGCAGTTATCGACAGAAAGAAAAGAAGCCATCTGTCGCCTCCCAGAACCAGATACCCTCCGAGAACTACGAACCTTTCTCGGGATGACAGGGTGGTGCCGTTTATGGATTGATGAATATGGACTGATGGTAAGACCATTGTATGAAATGTTGAAAGCTTCTACAGATACCTGTTTAGAATGGACTGAGAAGGGAAGAAGTGCTTTTAGAAATCTCAAACAAGCACTACTGAAGGCACCAGCACTGGCATTGCCAAATTTAGAGAAGCCTTTTGAGCTGTTTGTTCATGAAAAACGAGGAATAGCACTGGGTGTGCTTACCCAGCTCCTTGGACCTTTATGCCGAGCGGTGGCGTACTTTTCCAAACAATTGGATACTGTAAGCCAGGGATGGCCTGGATGTTTGAAAGCCGTGGCAGCTACTGTAATTTTAATACAAGAATCATGGAAGTTTACCCTGGGTCAGAAGATTACAGTATACGTACCACACATGGTGATTACAGTATTGGAACAAAAAGGGGAACACTAGATGGCCCCAAGCCGAGTGATAAAGTATCAAGTGGTCCTATTAGACCAAGATGATACACAGCTCAAAACTACCACAATATTGAATCCTGCTACATTTTTGTCAACGGAACAGATAAAAGAGGGGGAGCAGAAATTAGAACATGACTGCTTACAGACTATAGAAGTATATGCCAGTAGGCCAGACCTTAAGGACACCCCCTTAAGTAACCCAAACTTGGAACTATGCACTGATGGAAGTAGTTTCGTCACAAATGGAAGACGCATGTCTGGGTATGCAGTAACCACTATAACTGAAGTTATGGAAGGAAATGCCCTATCACCAAAGGTGTCAGCACAGAAAGCCGAACTAATTGCCCTGACAAGAGCACTGGACTTAGGTAAAGGAAAACGCATAAATATATGGACAGATTCAAAATACGCGTTTGGGGTGATTCACACTCACGGGGCTATATGGAAGGAAAGGGGCCTTTTAACTACACAAGGCACAACCATAAAACATAAAGAAGAAATTTTGAAACTCTTGGAAAGTGTTCAAGCACCTGCTGAAGTGGCTGTGATGTATTGTAAGGCTCATCAATCTGAATCAACTGACCAACATCGGGGAAATAGATTAGCCAATTGGGCTGCAAAAAGGGCTGCAGAAAAAGGCATACAAGCAGAAGCTTTGGCAATAACCCCAGAGCGAAAGATAATATTACCAGAAAAACCGGTGTATGACAAACAAGATTTGAAATTGATTGAAAACTTGAAGGCAGAAAAATGAGAGGATGGATGGGCAGTAACACCTTTAGGCCTAGTAGTAGTTCCTTACACTCTCATAAATGAGATAGTAAGGAAAGAACACTATTCTGTTCATTGGGGAACCGAAAACTTGTTAAAACATTTGCAGAAATCAATTATTAGTAGAAATATGGTGGAAAGTATACGATCTGTGACTGAGAGGTGTGAAGTGTGTTGTAGGAATAATCCAAAAACGCAAAACAAGATACATTTTGGAAAAATAACAGAAGGTAGAGCACCTGGTGAGTATTGGCAAGTTGATTTTACTGAACTACCTAGAAAAAGAGGGATGAAATATCTGTTGGTTTTAGTAGATACGTATACCGGATGGCCAGAAGCTTTTCCCTGCCGTACCAATAAAGCCCAAGAAGTTGTCAAGGTTTTGTTAAAAGAAATAATTCCCAGGTTTGGAATACCTATAGGAATGTCATCAGACAGAGGTCCCCATTTTGTAGCAAAATAGTTACAGAGCTATCTAAAATATTGAATATAACTTGGGACTTACATACTCCATATAGGCCACAAGCTAGTGGAAAAGTTGAAAGAATGAACTATACCCTTAAGACACAAATAAGTAAACTGTGTCAAGAAACTTCTATGGATTGGATACAGTCTCTGTCTTTGGCCTTATTGAGAATTAGGGTACAGCCCAGAGGTAGACAGCGTTTGAGCCCTTATGAACTGTTATATGGAAGACCATATCAGACTCCTGGATTGCCAGGAGAAATGAGAATACAAGGTGAAAGTGATGTAATTCATTATTTAATCGCCTTGGGAAAAGTATTGCAAGAACTAAATAAGTATGTGCTGATGAATAAATCTTTGAATCTTGATTCGCCAGCTCACCCATTTCAGCCTGGAGATTGGGTCTACCTCAAATCTTGGACATCGGAGCCACTACAGGAGAAGTGGAAAGGACCATATCAAATTTTATTAACCACATACATGGCAGTAAAATTGAACGGAAAGGGCCCTTGGATTCGTTATTCAAGAATTAAGGCGGCAGCTCCTCAATGGAAAGTGGAACAAGAAATGCCACTGAGGTTAAAATTAGTTAAGAGTTAAGGGTGAAATGTGGTGGTCAGATGTTTTTATTTGTTTCAGTTTGATGTTCACAGGGAATCTAGGTATTTGGGATATGAACTTACACTTGAAACTAATTGGAGGAATAATGAAAACCATTAACGAATCAGATTGCTGGGCTTGTTCCCAACTCCCTGAGCATACAGAAAAGGGTGCAAATTTAGTGGGAATACCGATCCCCTTCAACACATCCTGGAATAATTTGTGGATAAGGCCAAAATTTACCCAGGAAAACGAAACTGATCTCCAAGTATGGGATGTGTATGATCCAAATGTTTCTGAAGTTAAATGTCTAACAACAAACAAAACCCTTAGAATTGGCAACAATGCCGTAGGTCACTACCCTTATTGCGATTGGGCTATGCAGATGCAAGGACAAAATTCACTGACTGGATATTGAAACGTTCCTAAGGGAAGTGGATGGTACTGGCTATGTGGGAAAAAGGCTCGGAAGGCCCTGTCTCCCAACTGGTCGGGAACATGCACTTTGGGGGTAATAATGCCTAATATTACAGTAATCGGGAGTTTGGGAAACCAGAATGGATGGGTAAGGACATTTTTGAGACGGCTCAGGAGAGCACCTAATGCTATTGCTGACCGTCCTACAGGATTTCATAGCTTCGTCCGATGGTTTCTACCTTGGTTAGTGAGTTAGAAAAGACATTAGTGAATATTTCGGCAGTGATTGAGCAAATTGAAAACTACACTGTAGATGCCATTCGAGCTTTGCAACTCGAAATTTCTAGTTTATCGAAAATGGTTCTTCAAAATACAATGGCACTGGATATGCTTTTAGCCTCTCAGGGAGGGGTTTGTACAGTCATAAATACCAGCTGTTGTGTTTATGTGGATCAATCAGGAAGGATTGCTACTGACCTGAATGAAATATGGAAACAAACCCAGCAATTACATAGAATAACCATGGACGATACATCTTGGGGATTTGAAGAAATTTGGAACAAATTAACCTCATGGTTGCCAGGCTTAAAATGGTTAAAGCAAATGTTTGCTATGATAATAGTCATCGTCGCTGTCAGTATTACTGCTTGCATATTCCTGTATTGCTGTAGATGTATTGTTGATCAGGTATCCTGGAGGAAAGATTGGTGAATAGAATATTCACCAACTTTTAAAAGGAAAGGATGGATTGATATAGTAAAGGTTGAAAGATCAAGAAAATGAGAATGAGCAAGAGGGAGCCATGAGCAATCGCAAAGCTTAATTAAATGTTTGATGAATTTACGATCTTGTTGAGAAGGCACAAGCAGAGGCCTTGCTTGAATAGATAGGGCCGGAAAAGATAAGAACTCCCGCCTTTGTTCTCGTCCTTGTAGATAATTTAGCTTAAACTAGTGTCGTGGTTTAACCCCAGCCAGCAACTAAACACCACGCAGCCGCTCACTCACTCCCCCCCACCCAGTGGGATGGGGGAGAAAATCGTGAAAAGAAGCAAAACCCGTGGGTTGAGATAAGAACGGTTTAATAGAACAGAAAAGGAGAAACTAATAATGATAATGATAACACTAATAAAATGACAACAGTAATAATGAAAGGATTGGAATGTACAAATGATGCACAGTGCAGTTGCTCACCACCTGCTGACCGACACCCAGCTAGTCCCCCGAGCGGCGATTCCCCGCCCCCACTTCCCAGTTCCTATACTAAATGGGACGTCCCATGGTATGGAATACCCCGTTGGCCACTTTGGGTCAGGTGCCCTGGCTGTGTCCTGTGCCAACTTCTTGTGCCCCTCCAGCTTTCTCACTGGCTGGGCATGAGAAGCTGAAAAATCCTTGACATTAGTCTAAACACTACTGAGCAACAACTGAAAACATCAGTGTTATCAACATTCTTCGCATACTGAACTCAAAACATAGCACTGTACCAGCTACTAGGAAGACAGTTAACTCTATCCCAGCTGAAACCAGGACAGTATCCACCCCTTATTCTATACCATTGACGTCATGCACAGTTCCCATACCTTTAGTTACATCCTGATCAATCATCACCTTTCCATCCCTTTAAGACATATGAGCAATGATATATATATATATGTATACACACACAGAGATATCATTCCTTTAGTTCATGGGTCATGTTCATAAAATGTTCATTGAGTTCATTTAGTTTCCGACTCTGGGCTCCATCTGTCATACCAGTCTTTCTGGGCAGGAGGGATGGTGCAAAGTCCTCTCAGTCGGTAGAGCAGAATTGGGCTTCAGTGCAGTGTGACAAGCAGGTGACATTTGGCGCAGCAGGAGGATGGTGTGCACCGTTGGATTGTTGCATGCTGGAGTCAGTTCTGGTTCCATCACTACTGCGCTTTGCTCGGTTTTATCACAGTTCTTTTCTTGCTTGATCTAAGTGATTCTTACTATAGTACTATGGATATAGCACATAATTATAGTAAGGATAACATACAGTAGCAGGGTTATATAGCAACTAATATACAGTTTAATTCTGGCTGTTCTCACCTAAAATTAAATCCCCTTGAGGCACACATCGGACTTCCCCATCTTTTCGCATCACCCACCAAGTGCACCCAGGCCCTTGAGCAAAAGCAATCCCACGAACGGGTTTACCTTTGCCTGAGGCAGGAGTAACCCAGACTGTCTTCCCTAACATATTTTTTATGTGCACTACAGGGACTTTATCCCCTTCTACAGTATGTAAAAATTCCGACTGGGCAGGGCCACCCCGATTGGCAGATCCTCTGGTGTTGACTAACCAGGTGGCTTTTGCTAAATGTGTATCCCAATGTTTGAAAGTTCCACCCCCCATTGCTCTCAATGTAGTCTTTAACAGTCCATTGTATCGCTCAATTTTCCCAGAGGCTGGTGCATGATAGGGGATATGATACACCCACTCAATGCCATGCTCTTTGGCCCAGGTGTCTATGAGATTGTTTCAAAAATGAGTCCCGTTGTCTGACTCAATTCGTTCTGGGGTGCCATGTCGCCACAAGACTTGCTTTTCTAGGCCCAGGATAGTGTTCCGGGCGGTGGCATGGGGCACAGAATATGTTTCCAGCCATCCAGTGGTTGCTTCCACCATCGTGAGCACATAGCGCTTGCCTTGGCGAGTTTGTGGGAGTGTGATATAGTCAATCTGCCAGGCCTCCCCATATTTATATTTCAGCCATCGCCCTCCATACCACAGGGGCTTTAAACACTTGGCTTGCTTAATTGCAGCACATGTTTCACATTCATGGATAACCTGTGCAATAGTGTCCATGGTCAAGTCCACCCCTCGGTCACGAGCCCATCTATATGTTGCATCTCTTCCCTGATGGCCTGAAGCATCATGGGCCCACTGAGCCATAAATAGCTCACCCTTATGTTGCCAGTCCAGGTCCACCTGAGCCACTTCAATCTTGGCAGCCTGATCCACCTGTTGGTTGTTTTGATGTTCTTCAGTGGCCTGACTCTTGGGTATGTGAGCATCTACATGATGTACTTTTACAACCAGATTCTCTAGCCGGGATGCAATATCTTGCCACAGTGCGGCAGCCCAGATGGGTTTGCCTCTGCGCTGCCAGTTGCTCTGCTTCCATTGCTGTAGCCACCCCCACAGGGCATTTGCCACCATCCAGGAGTCAGTATAGAGATAGAGCACTGGCCACTTTTCTCTTTCAGCAATATCTAATGCTAGCTGGATGGCTTTCACCTCTGCAAACTGACTCGATTCACCTTCTCCTTCAGCAGTTTCTGCAACTTGTCGTGTAGGACTCCATACAGCAGCCTCCCACCTCCGATGCTTTCCCACGATGCGACAGGATCCGTCAGTGAACAGGGCATATTGCCTCTCATTTTCTGGCAGTTTATTATACAGCGGGGCCTCTTCAGCACGTGCCACCTCCTCCTCTGGCGACATTCCAAAATCTTTGCCTTCTGGCCAGTCCGTGATCACTTCCACAATTCCTGGGTGACTGGGGTTTCCTATGCGAGCCCGTTGTGTGATCAGTGCAATCCACTTACTCCACGTGGCATCAGTCGCGTGATGTGTAGAGGAGACCCTCCCTTTGAACATCCAGCCCAGCACTGGCAGTCGGGGTGCTAAGAGGAGCTGTGTTTCAGTACCAACCACTTCTGAGGCAGCTCGAACTCCTTCATATGCTGCCAATATCTCTTTTTCAGTTGGAGTGTAGTGAGTCTCGAATCCTCTGTATCCTCGACTCCAAAACCCCAGGGGTCGGCCTCGGGTCTCCCCAGGTGCTTTCTGCCAGAGGCTCCAGGTAGGACCATTCTCCCCGGCTGCAGTATAGAGCACATTTTTAACATCTTGTCCTGCCCGGACTGGCCCAAGGGCTACTGCATGAACAATCTCCCGCTTAATTTGTTCAAAGGCTTGTTGTTGCTCAGGGCCCCATTTAAAATCATTCTTCTTCCGGGTCACTTGGTAGAGAGGGCTTACAATCAGACTGTAATTTGGAATATGCATTCTCCAAAACCCCACGACACCTAAGGCGGCCTGTGTTTCCTTTTTATTAGTTGGTGGAGACATAGCTGCTATTTTGTTAATCACATCCATTGGGATCTGACGACGCCCATCTTGCCATTTTATTCCTAAAAACTGGATCTCCCGTGCAGGTCCCTTGACCTTACTTTCTTTTATGGCAAAACCGGCTTTCAGAAGGATTTGGATTATTTTCTTCCCTTTCTCAAAGACTTCTTCTGCCATGTTGCCCCATACGATGATGTCGTCAATGTATTGCAGGTGTTCCGGAGCTTCACCTTTTTCCAGTGCAGTCTGGATTAGTCCATGGCAAATGGTGGGGCTGTGTTTCCACCCCTGGGGCAATCGATTCCAAGTGTACTGGACACCCCTCCAAGTAAAGGCAAATTGTGGACGACTCTCTGCTGCCAGAGGGATTGAGAAAAATGCATTAGCAATGTCAATTGTAGCATACCACTTGGCTGCCTTTGACTCTAGTTCGTATTGAAGTTCTAGCATATCTGGAACGGCAGCACTCAGCGGTGGCGTAACTTCATTCAGGCCGCGATAGTCAACTGTTAGTCTCCACTCCCCATTAGACTTTCGCACGGGCCATATGGGACTATTAAAAGGTGAGCGAGTTTTGCTGATCACTCCTTGGCTCTCCAGTTGGCGAATCAACTTGTGGATGGGAATCAGAGAGTCTCGGTTGGTGCGATATTGGCGCCGGTGCACCGTCGTGGTAGCAATTGGTACTTGTTGTTCTTCAACCCTCAGCAACCCCACAATCGAAGGGTCTTGAGAGAGACCAGGCAGGGTATACAGCTGTTCAATCTCCTCCGTCTCCAAGGCAGCTATACCAAAAGCCCATCGATACCCCTTTGGGTCCTTAAAATACCCTCTCCTGAGATAGTCTATGCCAAGGATGCACGGAGCCTCTGGGCCAGTCACAATGGAGTGTTTCTGCCATTCATTCCCAGTTAGGCTTACTTCAGCTTCCAATACAGTTAACTCTTGGGATCCCCCTGTCACACCAGAAATACAAATGGGTTCTGCCCCTTCATAACTTGATGGCATTAAAGTACACTGTGCTCTGGTGTCTACTAGAGCCTTATACTCCTGTGGGTCTAACGTGCCAGGCCATCGAATCCACACAGTCCAATAGACCCGGTTATCCCTTTCCTCCACCTGGCTGGAGGCAGGGCCCCTCTAATTCTGGTCAGAGTATCCAGTACTCACTTCTTGTAAAATTGGCTCAGAAGTCCCTTCAAGAGGATCAGAAATAAGATCAGCCCTTCTACTCTGTTTGGAAACCGGAGCGGCATTTTTCCTGGTAGAATCCCCTTTTGTGGTGGTTTTTCCTCGCAGCTCACGTACCCATGCATTTAGGACCGAGGTAGGTTTTCCATCCCATTTCCTCATGTCCTCTCCATGATCACATAAGTAAAACCACAGGGCAACTCGCGGTGTGTACCTTCTATATTCTCTCTCGGGCAGAGGAGCGCTCACTCCTAATAGATGAGACATTGGTCCTTACAGGTGGGCAACAGGACATCTCCTCTTTGAATTGCTGGAAATCCTCGGACAGCTTCTCCACAGCCGAAATGCAGGCTTGTAGGGAGAAAGAGAGATTTTCTTCGTATTGACGGAGTTGGCGAGCCACTTCATCCACTGTCGGTGCCTCTTCGTCTTTCCAGGTCATTATTGCCAGTGAGTTGGCATAGGACGATGGTGCGCTCCGTACAAACTTCCGCCACATGGGTCGTGTGCATTGGACTTCGTCTGGATCTTTGGGTAATTGTGGGTTGTCCGGGTCATGATGAATTGTCTCTAGCACAGCTAATTCCCTCAGATATTGGATACCTTTTTCCATGGTGGTCCACTTGCTTGATTGACATATAACATCTTCCTTGAAGGGGTACCTTTCCTTCACACTTGACAGGAGTCGCCTCCAGAGGCTGATGGCTTGTGTCCCTCTTCCAATTGCCTTGTCAATGCCACCTTCCCTGGCAAGCGATCCCAGCTGCTTGGCTTCCCTACCTTCTAATTCCAAGCTATTAGCCCCATTGTCCCAGCATCGGAGGAGCCAGGTGATAATATGCTCACCTATACGGCGGCCAAAATCTTTTCGCATATCCCGCAGCTCACTCAAGGATAGGGACCGGGTTATTACCTCTGGTTCTGCCTCTTCCTCCTGTTCCCATGATGACCCTGGTTCGCCTTCATCCTTCGCTAAGCGAACTGATTTTTTTGTATATTTCTTTTTCTGTACGGGGGCAACTGATACTGGTGCAGGTTGGTCTGCTGGTTCAGTTGCAGTACCGCTCGCCGGGTCTTGGATAACCGCAGTGTCTGTTGCCAAGGTTTGGGTAGCTGCCGTGCTCGTCGCCGGGGCTGGAGGGGCCGCAGTGCCTGTTGCCGAGGTTTGAGTGACCGCAGTGCTCATCATTTTGTTGTTAGGTCCAGAGACCTTCTCTTCCCCTTGAGGGTACTGAGTGGTGTTGAACAGGGCTCGATAGGCATGGGCCAGGCCCCAGCACGTTGCAGTAATTTGTATCTCTCTGGAGCTGCCGGGGTGACAGCATACCTTTTCCAAATATTTTACTAGTTCTTCTGGATTCTGCACTTGTTCAGGGGTGAATTTCCAAAACATTGGAGGTGCCCACTTTTCTAGGTACTTGCCCATACTACCCCACACACCCTGCCACTCATAATTATCCAGCCTTGGGGCAGATCTCTGGGTGATTTTCTTAAATAGTTGTTTAACCTTAAACGAGAGCTGAACCACATTCAGAAGCATGCTAATTCCTAGCAGTAGGGCTAGGACCGTGCTGGTCCCAACATCCCAAGAGTATTCAAATTTTTCAAAATTCTCAAACACCATTGTAAGTGGACTGAAGGAGAAAGGAGAGGGGAAGAAAGGTACCCCACCCATAGACTGGTTTTCCAAGGAGGAAAGGTAAATGGTATAATTATTAATAGTTTCCCACAGATGGCTTCCACAGTATAAAGGTGACAATGCTGAGTGCAAGTACCGGATTAATCCCACAGCCGACGACTTTATCATACCATAAACCAGTGTTGTACAATACATCAAAGCAAAAACCTTAATCCACCTCCCACGGATGATAAGCAGCAGAAGAGGGACTACATACAGCAAGCGAGGTGATACATAACAGAACTTTAAAAACCAGAGCAACAACTCTAAGAACACATAAATCAACATAATGACCAGCGACTATTAGACCAATATAATGAATGCTTATAACAAATTTGTTTTAACAAGCTCTGGTCAGGTTTGTCGTTATCTCAACCCTTCGAGCCCCACGTTGGGCGCCAAAAAAGGACTGTCGTGGTTTAACCCCAGCCAGCAACTAAACACCACGCAGCCGCTCACTCACTCCCCCCCACCCAGTGGGATGGGGGAGAAAATCGGGAAAAGAAGCAAAACCCGTGGGTTGAGATAAGAACGGTTTAATAGAACAGAAAAAGAAGAAACTAATAATGATAATGATAACACTAATAAAATGACAACAGAAATAATGAAAGGATTGGAATGTACAAATGATGCGCAGTGCAATTGCTCACCACCCGCCGACCGACACCCCGCCAGTCCCCGAGCGGCGAATCCCTGCCCCCACTTCCCCGTTCCTATACTAGATGGGACGTCACATGGTATGGAATACCCCGTTGGCCAGTTTGGGTCAGGTGCCCTGGCTGTGTCCTGTGCCAACTTCTTGTGCCCCTCCAGCTTTCTCGCTGGCTGGGCATGAGAAGCTGAAAAATCCTTGACATTAGTCTAAACACTACTGAGCAACAACTGAAAACATCAGTTATCAACATTCTTCGCATACTGAACTCAAAACATAGCACTGTACCAGCTACTAGGAAGACAGTTAACTCTATCCCAGCTGAAACCAGGACAACTAGCCATATGGTTTTACATCACTAATGAAAACTTAGATAATAAGAGCACTAACAAGCATTTTTTAGGGACTAACGTGCATTCTTTAGGATAAGATGTATCAAAACACGTAAAGGACCATAGTGCGCAGAATCACCTGAGGAGGGTCAAGTAGCGGACAAGTGAGGAAGACTATGGAAGACCACCAGAGGACTCCTGAAGACCACCAGAGACCTTCAATGTGCCTGTGTAAAGGACATTTGCATATGCTAATAGTTTCCCGGAAAACTAATGAATATGTATAACATTTCTCGGAAATCTAGTGAATATGTATGTAGAACATGTACTTAACCTGCACAATTAGGCCTGACGGTGTGCACGATAGGTGGAGCGATCCCCCATGCACCCAGCACTGCAATAAAGAATGCCTGCTTTCTAAAACTCCAAAATCGAGTCTTAGAGAGTTTCCTCGACCGGCTTTTTCGGTATCACCCAGATTGATTGAAGCAGCAACATTCGTAGTGCCTCTGTGATAACATATTTAAGAAGGGGTAAAAAATGCTACCGCAACAGCAGCCGGAGAGAGGAGTGAGACTATGTGAGAGAAACAACTATGCAGACACCAAGGTCAGTGAAGAAGGAGGGGGAGGAGGTGCTCCAGGCACCAAAGCAGAAATTCCCCTGCAGCACATGGAGGTCCATGGTGGAGCAGATATCCACCTGCAGCCCATGGAGGACCCCACGCCGGAGCAAGTGGATACATCCTGAAGGAAGCTGTGACCCCATGGAGAGGAGCCCACGCTGGAGCAGGTCTTCTGGCAGGACCTGTGACCCCACAGGGCACCCACACTGGAGCAGTCCATTCCTGAAGGACTGTACCCCATGGAAAGGGCCCATGCTGGAGCAGTTCTTGAAGAACTGCAGTCCATGGGAAGGACCCACATTGGAGTAGTTCATGAAGGACTGTATCCCATGGGAGGGACACCACGCTGGAGCAGGGAAAAAGCATGAGGAGGAAGGAGCGGCAGAGACAAAGCATTATGAATTGACTGCAACCCCCATTCCCCATCCCCCTGTGCCACTCAGGGGGAGGAGGTAAAGAAGTAGGGAGTGAAGTTGAGCCTGGGAAGAAGGGAGGGTGGGGGGAAGGCATTTTTTAGATTTTTTCTTATTTCTCATTATCCTACACTGATATTATTGGCAATAAATTAAATTAATTTCCCCAAGTCAAGTCTGTTTTGCCTGTGATTGATAGTAATTGCTGAGTGATCTCCCTTTCCTTATCTCGACCCACAAGCTTTTTGTCGTATTTTTTCCCCTTGTCCAGTTGAGGAAGGGGAGTGATAGAGCAGTTCGGTGGGCACCTGGCAGCCAGCCAAGTTCAACTCACCACAGTCCTTTGTGGTGCTCAACATAGAACACGAGGAATTCGAGATAAGGACAGTAATTGGGACAGGTAATGGGCAAAACATGGACTGAACATTGTTAGAGAGTGGAATAATTGTGGGGAATTTTTGTTGTTGCAATTATGGTGAAGGGATAAGTGTTAGAATATGTGTAAATTGTCCACTTCTGTCAGTGTTTTGATGATGTTTTGATTTTGGTGTGGGGAATTCTTTTTGTTGATGTAAGTGAAGTTCGTGAGGATTGTAGATTGTGTGATGAATGTATATTTTAATGATAATTCTTAAATATGTGATTCACAGAGGTGAGGGATGGAATGTATTGGGTTTATGTGGCAAGGTTTTGGTAGTAGGTTGACCTTGGCTAGCTGCCAGGTGCCCACCAAGCCACTCTGTCACTCCCCCTCCTCAGCAGGACAGGGGGGAGAAAATAAGATTGAAAAACTCATGGGTTGAGATAAAGGCAGTTTAATAAAGAAAAGCAAAGGCCGCATGTAAAAGCAAAGGAAAACAAACAAAAAAATTATTCTCTACTTCCCATCAGCAGGCAATGTCCAGCTACTTCCTGGGAAGTAGGGCCTTGGTACATGTAGCAGTTGCTTTAGAAGACAAGTGTCTTAATAATGAATGTTCCCCCTCCCCCACTTCTTTCTCTTATCTTTTATTGCTGAGCACGACATCATATGGTATGGAATATCCCTTTAGCCAGTTTGGGTCAGCTGTCCTGGCTACGTCCCCTCCCAACCTCTTGCCCATCCCTAGCCTACTGGCCTTTGGGTGGGTGAGGGTTGGAGAGACAGCCTTGATGCTGTGGAGCACTGCTCAGCAGTAGCCAAAATATTGGTGTGTTAGCAACACCTTTCCAGCTACAAATACAAAGCACAGCACTATGAGGGCTGCTATAGGGAAAGTTAACTCCATCCCAGCCAGACCCAATACAATCCAGAAAAAATTAGTCTCATACTTTTTTGCTACTTTGGTCAGTATATTTAGCTAGCATATATGACCAATGACAACATCTGCAGAAACAATACATAAAAAATAAGCATACGAAGCTCAGAGGATAAACAAAACTGAAAGCCAGATCAAGCACCACACCAACATACACAAAACATTTTCTCGGATTAACTAAATTGACCAGATTGACTAGATTTACCAGCATTGCTAGACTGAGATCCACAGCAACAAAAAAATCCACATGGGGCTGCAGACAACTGTAGAAGAGAGGCCTTTCCCAAAAACACCAGAAGAAAAAGGCATCTTCAGTTTCAGTGAGTTCAATGATAGCAACTCAGTGATCAAATGCTTACCAGAGGCAGCAACTGATAATTTAATATAATCTGTCCCAAAGAATCTGATCCTGCATCCCTGGGATTAAGTGAGCTCCAGGTGATCTCCAGAAGACTAACAGACTTATGAGTGATCTACATAGGTGACCCCACACATAGGACATGTCTTGCTTCCAGGAATTTAATACACCAGTGGCAATCGCAGCCATTGCTTACAGAAATAGTAATGAGAACAAAGCATTTACTTTTCTTTCTAGATTTTCTAATGCTATTTATGAGCTGGAAACAAGAAAGAGGAAGGTCTAGGTGGCCACACTGTATGGACAATCAGCAAATGTTGTGAAAACAGCAAAAATAAAGCACATTTCTCTACGCAGAAGGCTCTACTAATACTACTGTGGTAGATGCAACTTAAAACCCGTTGACATAGTAATTAAGTGTGACTTTACAATTTAAAAGAATCCAGCAATTTTCATCATACATAAATACATTCCAAATGCAGCTGGAAAAAATAGTGCTGCAAACACCATAACAATTGATTGACACTTTTAATATTGCACTTGGAAGGGATCTTCTAGTTATTGAACACACCTAACTTTAAATATGAACAACAGAAATCACAAAATTGATGGCATCTAAATTGTAACTAGCCTTTAATCAGCTCATTAATGAATAGATTTAGTAGGGGAAGGGGATAGAGTTTTGAGCAACAGAGAAGAGCCAGGGGATGCTGATGTATTAGGAACCAACAGGGAAACACATGTGAAATGCCTCAAAGGAATTAGGGTGTGTTCCTCTAAAAAGGTGACATGGTTGATAGCCCAACTGAAGTGTCTCTATACCAATGCACACAGCATGAGTAACAAACAGGAGGAGCTGGAGGGGCAGGGGTTGCCCTCTATGTTAAAGAATGGATTGACCACACAGAGCTGTCTTTGAAAAACAGCGATGAACAGGTTGAGAGCTTATGGGTAAAAATTAGGGGCCACGCCAACAAAAGAACCCTCGTCATTGGTGTTTACTACAGGCCTCCCTATCAAGGGGAGCCTGTTGATGAAGCATTTTTACTTCAACTACAGGAAGCATCACGCTTGCAGGCCCTGATCCTGCTGGAGGACTTCAATCACCTTGATATCTGCTGGAAAAGTAGCACAGCAAGCCATAAGCAGTCCAGGAGACTCTTGGAGTGCATTGAGGATAATTTCTTAATCCAGGTGATAGACAGCCCAACCAGAGGAGAAGCATTACTGGACCTGTTGTTTGCCAACACAGATTAACTAATTAGAGTGGTCAAGATTGGTGGCAGCCAGGGCTGCAGTGATGATGCCCTGGTGGAATTCACAGTCTTGAGGGATGTGGGCCAGGTGTAGAGTAAAGTCAAGACCCTGAATTTTAGGAGAGCAAACTTGTTGTTGTTTAAGGAATTAGGGGATGGGACCCCCTGGGAAGCTGCCCTCAGGGACAAAGGAGCTGAATAGAGCTGGCAGCTCTTTAAGGGCATTTTTCTTAGAGCAGAAGAGCTCTCAATTCTCATGTGTAAGAAATCAAGCAAGGAAGGCAAGAGACCTCCTGCTCAAAGTACAGTGTAAGAAGGAAATGCACAGGCAGTGGAACCAGGGATGTGTATCCTAGGAAATATATAGGGACGCTGCCCGGATGTGTAGGGATAGGATCAGGAAAGCTAAGGTGCAGTTGTAGCTGAATATGGCAAGGGATGAGAAGAATAATAAGAAGGGCTTCTACAGGTATGTTGAAAAAAAAAGCACGATTAAAGAAAATGTACTATCCCCTGATAAAAAAGACAGGAGAACTAAAACTAATCAACATGAAAAAGGCTGAGGTACTCAACAATTTTTTTGCCTCGGTTTTCAATGGCAATTGCTCTTCCCACATTTCTCGAGTCCCCAAATCTCAAGGCAGGTACTGGGGGAATGAAGTCCCTCCCATCGTGAGAGTAGCTCAGGTTCGAGACCACCTGAAGAACCTGAACATACACAAGTCCATGGGACCTGATGGTATGCATCCCAGGGACCTGAGGGAATTGGCTGATGTAGGCGCTAAGCCATTCTCCATCATATTTGAAAAGCCATGGCAGTCAGGCAAAGTCCCCAGTGACTGGAGAAAAGGGAAATATCCCACCCATTTTTAAAAAGGAGGACCCTGGGAACTACCAACCAGTCAGCCTCACCTCCATTCCTGGTGAAATCATGGAACAGACCCTCCTGGAAGATAAGTCAAAACATATGAAAGACAGGGAGGTGATTAGAGACAGCTAACAGGGCTTCAATAAGGGCAAATCATGCCTGACTAATCCAGTGGCTTTCTACGATGGAGGGACTGCATCAGTGGACAAGGGAAGAGCTACAGATGTCATCTATCTGGACTTCCGTAAGGTCTTTGATACAGTCCCCCCACAACATTCTTGCTGCTAAATTGGAGAGATATGGCTTTGATAGATGAACTGTTAGATGGATAAGGAATTGGCCGGATGGACACGTCCAAACAGTTACAATCAATGGTTCAATGTCCATGTGGAAACCAGTAATGAGTGGTGTCCCTGAAGTGTCTGTACTGGGACGAATACTATTTAATCTTTACCAATAACATAAACAGTAGGATTGAGTGCACCCTCAGCAAGTTTGTGGATGACACCAAGCTGAGTGGTGCAGCTGATTCGCTTCAAGGAAGGGATGCCATCCAGAGGGACCTTGACAGGCTTGAGGAGTGGGCCCACCTGAACCTCATGAAGTTTAACAAGGCCAAGTGCAAGGTCCTGCACCTGGGCTGGGGCAATCCCCAATATCAGTACAGACTTGGGGATGAAGGGATTGAGAGTAGCCCTGCAGAGAAGGACTTGGGGGTACTGCTGGATGAAAAAATGGACATGAGCTGGCAATGTGTGCTCGCAGCCCAGAAAGTCAATTGTATTCTGGGCCACATAGAAGCGTGGCCAGCAGGTTAAGGGAGATGATTCTGCCCCCCCCTACTCTGCTCTTGTGAGACCCCACCTGGAGCACTGCATCCAGCCCTGGGGTCCCCAGTACAGGAAAGACATGGACCTGTTGGAGTGAGTCCAGAGGAGGGCCACAAAAATGATCAAAGGGATAGAACACCTCTCCCATAAGGAAAGGCTGAGAGAGTTGGGGTTGGTCAGCCTGGAGAAAAGAAGGCTCTGGAGAAACCTTACTGCAGCTTTTCCATACTTAAAGGGGACTTATAATAAAGACAGAGAGAGACTTTTTACCAGGGCCTATAGTGACAGGACAAGGGGCAATGAGTTTTAAACTGAAAGAGGGTAGGTTTACATTGGACATAAGGAAGAAATTTTTTAAAATGAGGGTGGTGAGGCACTGAAACAGGTTGCCCAGTGTCCTGATTTTGGCTGGGATAGTTAATTTTCTTTCTAGTAGCTGGTATAGTGTTATGTTTTGAATTTAGTATGAGAAGAATGTTGATAACACACTGATGTTTTCAGTTGTTCCTAAGTAGTGTTTAGACTAAGTCAAGGATTTTTCAGCTTCTCATGTCCAGCCAGCAAGAAGGCTGGAGGGGCACAAGAAGTTGGGAGGGGATACAGCCAGGGCAGCTGACACAAACTGGCCAAAGGGATATTCCATACCATGTGACATCATGCCCAGTATATAAACTGGGGGGAGTTGACCGGGGCGGACGGCTGCTCGGGAACTAACTGGGCATTGGTCAGCGAGTGGTGAGCAATTGCATTGTGCATCACTTGTTTTGTATATTCCAATCCTTTTATTATTATTGTCATTTTATTATTGTTATTAGTATCATTGTCATGGTTTAACCCCAGCCAGCAACTAAGCACCACGCAGCCGATCACTCACTTCCCCCCCCACCCAGTGGGATGGGGGAGAAAATCGGGAAAAGAAGTAAAACTCGTGGGTTGAGATAAGAACAGTTTAATAGAACAGAAAAGAAGAAAATAATAATGATAATGATAACACTAATAATATTACAACAGCAATAATAAAAGGATTGGAATATACAAATGATGCGCAGTGCAATTGCTCACCACCCGCTGCCGATCAACGCCCCGTTAGTCCCTGAGCGGCGATCCCCCTGCCCCCACTCCCCCCAGTTCCTATACTAGATGTGACATCACATGGTATGGAATACCCTGTTGGCCACTTTGGGTCAGCTGCCCTGGCTGTGTCCTGTGCCAACTTCTTGTGCCCCTCCAGCCTTCTCGCTGGCTGGGCATGAGAAGATGAAAAATCCTTGACTTGAGACTAAACACTACTTAGCAACAACTGAAAACATCCATGTTATCAACATTCTTCTCATACCTAACTCAAAAACATAGCACTATACCAGCTACTAGGAAGACAGTTAACTCTATCCCAGCTGAAACCAGGACAATTATTTTCTTCCTTTCTGTCCCATTAAACTGTTCTTATCTCAACCCATGAGTTTTACTTTTTTTTCCCCCGATTGTTTCCTCCATTCCACTGGGCAGGAGGAAGTGAGCAAGTAGCTGCATGGTGTTTAGTTGCTGGCTGGGGTTAAACCACAACACCTAGACAAGTTGTGGATGCCCTATCATTGGAAGTGTTCAAGGTTTGGTTGGATAGGGCTTTAAGCAACCTGGTCTAGTGGAAGATGTCCCTGCCCATGGCAGGGGGGTTGGAACTGGATGATCTTTAAAGGTCCCTTCCGACCCAAACCATTCTATGATTCTATGATTTGTACCATATAAACAGTAATTAAATTACCTTCCTAATTTTCACATGAATTATCTACAAAGCAGAGCCTTATGACCAAGAAACCACAGTGTTCTCTTCCAACTTCATAGGAAGAGATTTATTAGTGAGGCATCCTATTATCAAGACTTTTACCACATACTGTACAGGTTACTTACTACATTATGAAGTAATTAATTAATTAACATCTGCAAGAAAAAAAAAGTATGTTTACTTAGCTCCTAAAAAAAAAAATTAAATTAAAAAAAAATCAACAAACCAGCCATGGGATGAACCATTTAATCAGTAGAGAAAATTAGAAAATGTTTCATTAACAAAATTTACAAAGGCCTGCATGCCTAAAACTTCTCCTGACAACCAAAGGAGCTAAAAGGGGCTTCTTCCTCTAGTTCAGTTATACTTAATAGCCTCTTGGACTGTGCTAGAAATCAAATAAACCAACTACATCATTGGTTTTTCTGGAAACTGTCTTGTGCTTTTAAACAAAGAAAAATATGTACAGAAATTCTGAAAGCAACAGCCATGCCAGCCATGCATCAGATCTTTTCAATATCTTCCAGAACACAAGCCATGTTCATGAGAATTGTCATTTATCTTCACCAATGTCACGTCCCAATTTCTCAGGATGACGACTCAGGTTTGCTGATTCCCAGGTCAGGATTAAGGTGAAATGACACCAGGGATCCTTTAACTCACAAAACTCAACTTTTATTCACTCACCACAAGAATTGGCATGAAACTACGTCAGTAAACTGTGTAATATGCTAACCCTACATCACCAAATGTATACTACAGACCTTGCTTATTTGGGGATCAGTTCAGGGAAGACAATAAGGAGAGCCCTCCCGTTGAGTCACGAGGTTCAGAGTGGACCCCCTTGCTTTCTAGACTCCTTCTCAGAGAGGAGCCTAGGGGCAGCTGGATCCACTCCTAGTCCCAGACTTGGTCAATGGTTTATGTCTAAAGGGATGAGGTGTAGGGATTACAGAAAAGGAAAAAGAAAGAGAGAAACAAGACAGAGAGAGAAGAGAAAGATTTCACCGGTCCTGGGTCCAGCGTTGGTTCAGTCAGCTGAGGGGTCCAGTTCCGGTGGGCTTGCACTCGTGGGGCTTCAGTTTGTGTCCTTTTATCATCCTTGCCCCTCCTTCAGGTGGTCACTCGAACTCATTAGGCTAATTAGGTGTCATGAGCGGTTTGTGAGCCTTTGGGCTTGGGGGTCGTTTGGGGAGTAACTTCTCCTTCCCTACATGGTGAGCTGCCCTGCTCAGCATATCAGAACAGCATTATCAGAACAGGGAGCTGTGCACCCTCCTGCACGCCCTCCCCTCCCAGTCCTGTTGCTGATCAGTGCTGATCGGCTTCTTTTCACTTGGGGTTCCTTGCTAGGCAGGGTTCGTTGTTATGCAGAGTTCGTGGTTAAGCAGAACTTGCCCCACCACAATGTTTGAGACATTAACTCTTTCAGTCCCTCACAACCAAGGACATCCTATTCTGTCTCTAGGAAATGGCTGTGTTGCCATCTACCTCTCCTAATTAAAAAGCTATGTCCTACATTGGTTCATACCAGAAAAGGTAAATTAAGGGGAAAAACTCACCAGAAGGGGGGGGGGAAGAGAGAGAAACACAGAGTGCGTAAAGTCTAGTTGTATTTGGATCCTGTAATTAACATTAAACCAAATGTGGGAATAATTTGCAGGTCTGTGCTAACATTCACACAGTTCTTCAGCAAAAGGCACATTCCTCATATGCAAAATTCCACATACTGATACTTCAGTCTGAATGTCATATATTCTCACAGTCAAGGGCACCTTTTCTCCTCTTCTCCCTCTAGTTTGAAGTGCCACCTTCCCTTCTCATGCCAAGTATTTTAATCAAGATATGTCCACAGGATGTGCACATGTGTACATACATGCATCTACATAGCATCAAGAGGTCAGAAACAAGTCTCCTGGGGCTGAAGATTCTAAAGAATTCAAGAGAAAAATAATGTCTCACACATTTAATTCTGGGATTTTAACACTGAGAATTTTCAAAGGAAAATCCTAGTTACCTAGTAGTTTCTAGACATGCTAGACAAGGACCTTAAAAGAGGCTGTGCTGTCACTCCCATTTTGTGGCAACTGATTTCAATCCACCAGGAGACCTTTCAACACCTGGCAGATGAATATACCTTCTAGTCCATCCAGCCAGAGCAGCCAGTCAGGTCAATTTAGCTCAACTCAGTATCATCTCCCATTTCAGGTAAATCAGACCCTGCAGTACATAAGACCACCAAAACAAGTTATGCATTAGTGTCATTAAATGCAGCACACATTGGGTCTGCAGCAGGTCCCCACCATGGCTCTAACCCAACGGTGGCTGCAATCAGAGAGTGTTGCACCCTCCGTATAGCCAGCGGAGAGAAGGGTGCTCAGTAGGCAATGATGGAAGGAAGAAAGGTAGAATTTGTTTGTTCCTCCTGACATTCACCTTCGCTTACAGCTTTCCCAATCCAAATCAGTCCTCCAAGAGGAAACCCTGCTCTTGTCTTCTTATCTGCCTGCTGCTCAGCACCCCAGCACCCCATCCCACTAAGAAAACTCCAGAGTTCAATAGACTTTGCATCACATCAAAAACACCTGAGCTCTTCTCCCATCCACAGAGGAAGAAGATCTCTTCAACTATCAGGTGAAATCTTCCACCAGCTGTCCCAGGACTATATACAGGAACCAAAGTTGCATACAAAAAACCAAAAAGGGGATGACCTTATTGTTACACCATTTTTCCACCATTTCCAAATACATATAAGGTAACTGAAAATAATATCCTGCAAAATGCTACAAACCTAAGCTTGTAATGTCTCTTTTGCATAGCCTATGCAGAGTTTTATCTGTGTGAAAACCAGCTATTTGTTAACTTTTTCAGTAGGCACATTTTTTCTGAATTTCCTTCCTGTAGTCTTAGCAGTAGAGTTTGTATTTCTGAAGGAAAAGAAAGATTTCATTAACCTCAGATATCTGAAAAAAATTTCAAGGAAGCAAAATCTTGTGTCTGTTCAGCTTGGAAGCACTACTATTTTTTTCAATAAAGGCGCATGCATTTTATATAATTCTTGTGTGTTGTCTGTAATTGATGTTCTGTTTTCCTGCACTTGAATAACAGTATGTTTTTAAAGGTTCAAGGAAAAAAAAGGCTTTATGTGAAGCTCCCAAAATTATTCCATGTGGCGTGAAAGACTGGTGAGTGGTTAATATTTCCTCCCAAAACCTTTTCCTTTATCAGCACTGTTGTCATCTTGATAAGTATCTTGTCAAAAAGCATGTTTATTTTTCCTTTCTCACAATATCTTAGTAAGAACTTTATGTTAAGAGTATTACCGCAGTTTGGGACCTTCATATCCAGCAAGGCTGTCCTCTTGGTGTTGTCATCTATGCAATATAAATCCCGAGTTTCTCTGTAGAACTTGGTCTCCTGAAATTTCTTGATCCACATAATTTCACAGGAACACTTGAATGGATTGTCCAGCAATATCCTACAGCAAAAATCAAATGATTTCTTAAGAAAATATCATGCATATAGAAAAAAGTTTCAAAGCACTCATATGGGTAAAACTAAAAGTTGAACTCTACTTTAAAAAGGTATGGATCAAAGACCTCAATGTAGTGCAAATTGTAAGTAGATACAGTTTCTTTGTAGAAAATGAAGCCCTGTCTGCAACAACTAAGAATCCATCCTGCCACAGATCAGAGAGATCACACAGGGGGCTCAATTCCAATCTCCAATTCACTGGTGTAAATCAGGAGCGTCTGGACAATTGGGCTTTCCACTAAGATCCATTTTATTTCATGGTAGCTAAACACATCAGAAATTCTTCTCTTGTATGATAGACTCTGCTCAGCTATCTCAGAAAGACCACTCCAGAAAAGGTTTATTGCTGTTAAGTGGATAAATTCTTTATAGAGCCAAACAGTCATGTATTATAGGCAAATTCTAAGTCTAATCATAAAAAAGGATTTTACACAACCTTAAAGATTCATCATGTATATCACTCTGGAAAAATCTCATAATAAAAGCCCTAAGTAACATCATGAAGAAACACTAACTGAAAAAATGGCCCTGAAACAGAAATGTATAGTATAATCTAGCTATACAGTATGCCGTATGAGATTTAAAACACTGATTAGCAAATCAAACATGAACCTGTTGGAGCGAGTCCAGAGGAGGGCCACGAAGATGATCAGAGGGCTGGAGCACCTCTCCTATGAAAACAGGCTGAGAAAGTTGGGGTTGTTCAGACTGGAGAAGAGAAGACAGCCCTGCGGAGAAGTACTTCGGGGTATTGGTGGATGAAAAACTGAATATGAGCCAGCAATGTGCACTCACAGCCCAGAAAGCCAACCATATCCTGGGCTGCATCAAAAGAAGTGTGGCCAGCAGGTCAAGGGAGGTGATTCTGCCCCCTCTACTCTGCTCTCGTGAGACCCTACCTGGAGTACTGTGTTCAGCTCTGGGGCCCCCAGCATAAGGAAGACATGGACCTGCTTGAGCGGGTCCAGAGGAGGGCCACAAAGATGATCAGGGGGCTGGAGCACCTCCCCTACGAGGACAGGCTGAGAGAGTTGGGGTTGTTCAGCCTGGAGAAGAGAAGGCTCCAGGGAGACCTTCTAGCAGCCTCCCAGTACCTAAAGGGAGCCTACAGGAAAGAGACGGGGAGGGACTCTATCAGGGAGTGCAGTGACAGGACAAGGGACAACGGTTTTAAACTGTGTCCTGGTTTCAGCTGGGATAGAGTTAATTGTCTTCCTAGTAGCTGGTACAGTGCTATGTTTTGAGTTCAGTATGAGAAGAATGTTGATAACACTGATGTTTTCAGTTGTTGCTAAGTAATGTTTAGTCTCAAGTCAAGGATTTTTCAGCTTCTCATGCCCAGCCAGCAAAAAGGCTGGAGGGGCACAAGAAGTTGGCACAGGACACAGCCAGGGCAGCTGACCCAAAGTGGCCAACAGGGTATTCCATACCATGTGACGTCACATCTAGTATAGGAACTGGGGGGAGTGGGGGCAGGGGGATCACCACTCGGGGACTAACGGGGCGTCGATCAGCGGGTGGTGAACAATTGCACTGCGCATCATTTGTATATTCCAATCCTTTTATTATTACTGTTGTCATTTTATTAGTGTTATCATTATTAGTTTCCTCTTTTCTGTTCTATTAAACCATTCTTATCTCAACCCACGGGTTTTACTTCTTTTCCCGATTTTCTCCCCCATCCCACTGGGTGGGGGGGAGTGAGTGAGCGGCTGCGTGGTGCTTAGTTGCTGACTGGGGTTAAACCACGACAAACTGCAAGAGGGTAGATTTAGATTAGATGTAGGGAGGAAGTTTTTCACCGTGAGGGTGGTGAGGCAGTGGAACAGGTTGCCCAGAGAGGCTGTGGATGCCCCATCCCTGGAAGTGTTCAAGGCCAGGTTGGATGGGGCTTTGAGCACCCTGATCTAGTGGAAGGTGTCCCTGCCCCATGGCAGGGGGGTTGGAACTAGATGATCTTTAAGGTCCCTTCCAACCCAAACCATTCTATGATTCTATGATCATTAGATGGCTGCATTTTTTACTAGCTCAAATATTTAATACAAGCACCAGTAGTTTTGTGTGAAATAATCTCATAAAAAGTATTTTAAAGTTGAAGGGAAAAGGCTATTTTGATCTATAAATTTATGTTAAAACATACTCTTGATCTTTTCTGAAGGCCTGGAATTAAAATCTATCTGCACTTATGTCACTGGCAACATATTTTCCACCTTCTTTGGGTCAGAATTTAATTTCTAATCTTTGATGGACCTGTAGCTTTAAAGAATAAACTTCAAAGTCCTATTCTTTCATTGCTAGCCATAAATAAACT
This sequence comes from Harpia harpyja, assembly GCF_026419915.1. NCBI lineage: Eukaryota > Metazoa > Chordata > Aves > Accipitriformes > Accipitridae > Harpia > Harpia harpyja. The sequence goes on along the minus strand of NC_068968.1, from coordinate 6,604,976 downwards.
TTATTTTAAAAAATGACAACTTACAGGTCAGTCAAACCCAGATGGCGAAAAGGCTTCTTGGACAAACTTGAGAGCTTGTTTCTGGATAAATTGCTATGGGAAAACAGAAAAATTGTATTAATTAGGGCTGCTTCTTCTTACACTCCCAGTACGGTTTGTGTCTCTCAAAAAAAAAAAAAAAAAAGAAGAGCCCAAACCAGCTCTAAAAAGCTTTTATCCCTTTAACTTCAGTGGGAAAGGAACAGTGCCCAGTCTCTTTTTACAGTTTGATGGGTTTCAAGGATTTGAACCCAACCTGTGTCTGAAGTTAAATACATTCTTTAAAATCATACTCAACAGGGGGTCAATATTTTCACTTAAAGCACTTGTGTTCATTACAGAAAAGAAGATTTAATTGTGTTTCACAAGTATTATATAAAGTCCAGGTGTTAATTATATGCTTAATTTATTCATAAGTGAAATGGTTGTATCCCTTTCTTTGATACTGCACCAAACTCTGTACTCACATACTAGCACACATCCACATCAGAGACTTTTATTATGTTCAAATTACATGTGCAATATGCACCCACAGGAAAGATCAAAAGCAAAAATGTAAAATGCCTATATTGGGCTTTTTTATGTCAATTAAGCATTTACAGTTTCCAGTGGTAATTAAGTGAAAGGTCCTCTCCCATTATGCAGAGCAAAGAAATGCTCATCTGAATCAGAAATGCTCCCCTTCCCAGGTTTACAAAAATGCTTTCTCCAAACCAAAATAATGCTGGTTTTCTATAGTCTTATCAGTCCACAAATTAAAGATAGTGAGAGCAGTAAACTGTAAAACTGCCAGTAGTGTAGTGCAAATCAGCATTATGAGCCAAAATACCCCATGAGTTTTATGTGGTATTATAGAGGTGCCATAGGGGCTCCATATTTTAAGTTGCATAGCATTTAAAACAGGGATTAAACCTCTTCCCCCTGCCCCTGACTAAAAAACACAGTGTTTACTTCCCCTACTTTCAGCCCTTGATCTCTGAGTATGAGATAATTTTCAGAGAAATTACAGGGATACAAGTTACATCTTTTACAAAAATTTAGAATGGAATCTTTAAGAGATTTTATTTACTATACTTTTGTTGATTCCTTCTAGCAAACAATGGCCTGACGTTTGCAAGCTGACTAGTCCTAATGTGTGAGAACAAAATGGGTGAGCTACTGTTTCATTACTCAGGTCAACTGAGCTGCCCTACAGTAGATGCTGGTGGAAACATCTCATGTGGATCCTGATGGTCAAAATTAAAGTACAATTCGCATGTAGGACAGGAGTTGTGGTTAAGTAAAAACTAGTCAATACGTTAACTATGAAGTTTTTCCTAATATTCACAAACAATAGGTTGGGAGGTTGAAAGAAAGAAGTTAAATCCTCCTATGAAATTGGGCTCTTCTCTCCAGCACTGAGACAACACAAAACATGTCAAATCTTACCCCTCCACAGGTGATTCTCACTCATCAAAAAAAATCCATCCAGTCCTGACACTGCTGAGCAGCGCACACAGATACCCCCATGGTATTCCCAAATGAGGCAAGTGCCTGCTTCTCTTACCTGCACAGTGACTAAATCCCACCTTCCCTGAAAGACAACCAGATATACAGTGGGTTCTACCTGCAGATAGGTACCCATGCCACTTACTAGTCTAGTGGGATGCCACTTACTAGTCTAGTGAAAGGCAACATATTCCAGGTCATGGGAGGATGAGATTTAAATCTTGGTTTCTGCACTGCAGAGGACCCTGCTCTTCCATACCAGGAGGACTCCCTAACCATCAAATGATGGGTCCCTCAGGGAAATCTCTGTCCAGCTGAAGTTGTTCCATTTCATGTGATCTTCCCTGACACCCTAAAAGGGAAAGCCTAGGCTCAAGCTCTGACTCCAGACCAAGCCAAATAGAAGGGGCTTTGAAAATCACCCCTCTCCCGCTTCCTAAATACTAGAGTATCACAATACAGATCTGAAAATGGGCCTCAAACATCTTATGTAAGAGCCCCAGCCATACTATGAGATGGTATTTCTCTCTTTTTCTCTTAAGAAGATAAAATCTTAAAAATATATTTTTTAAGAAAATCTTAAAAAAAAAAAGACTGACTCCAGGAAAGGGTTTTTTGTTGGTAAGCTGGAGTGGACATAAGAGCCTAACTACTTCACAAGCAGGACTGAAGTCCCATTTTTCCTATGGATTTCCTTCTGGCTGGTTACATGCTTCCTTGCTTAACTTACTAATGGTGATCTAATTCTCCATTTCTCTGTGAGGAGCTGAGCTGCCTCATTCAGAGAATGAGCTCTACTGGACAGCAGACTGTTCAGTGTTGCCGTAACTGTATTTTGTTGTCATTTAGCTTCAGGCCACTCATCGCTTTTGGAGAATTATTGCAACCCCCTAGGCATAAGAATAGCCCTTACTTGATTTAAATTCATAAGCCAGATTTACTATCCAAATATCAGTATGTTACTTTCTGAACACTTCATGCAGGTATAAATGACTGCATGAGCCAGTGAGGAACTGGAACTATTAATTCGAGCAAAATTATCAAAAGAATAAAGAATTATTATTTTAACAAATCCAGTTGTGAAAAACCAAAACTAACTCAATAGGTTTAATTGTCTTTTCAGATTTTTACCAGTTGTGCTTGCTATATACCAGACAAAGGAATTAAGAAGTAGTAAAAACAGTAACAAAAAAAAATCCTGTTCCTAAGTTCTTGGTCATGGGTTGACAGACACATTTAGTACTTTATGACTGCAGCCTTTTCCTCCATGTAGTTTAGCACCTTAAGGTTTTTCAAGTTGGCAAGTAATTCAACAGAAATTTTTCAGACCACTGTTATTGATTTATTACCTTAAACTATACTTTGACAGTAAATTTACTGTTATATATATTTTTCATAAACTGAGCACTTTATATTGATTATAGAGATGCCTGCTATGGTCTCTTTAATCCATGTTAAGTGAAAAAACATGGACCAACTTATTACAGAGTAGGCAATGACCACTCATCCACTTCCATGGAAAGAGAATATAAATTAGTTCACCAATTCAATTACAGACATGTGCCCGCGCACACACACACACAAAGATTGTGGTGAGCAGCCCAAAGATGATTCATTTGGCTTTCAAAAGCCTTTTTTTTAAAAACAAACAAAAAAAAAAGATGTGGAGTACAGATTCTGGCTCTAGAGCTATACCTAAGGATAAGACCAGCATGCAGTCAAAAGCACGACCGTATTTTACATACGAATATCAAGCCCACTTTAAAGTAGTTAGACCTAATACAGCTAAAAGCATACCTGTGGCAACATAGGGAGCGCAAGAGTGGCCTAAGCAGCTGCATAAATATTCACATAGCTAGCAACACAGGTGCAGCTTTATATTGCAATGTCACTGTACTGGGTCTGGCTGGGATGGAGTTAATTTTCTTCATAGCAGCTGGTATGGTGCTGTGTTTTAGATTTGTGACCAAAACACTGCTGATAACACACTAATGTTTTAGCTATTGTTGAACAGTGTTTGCACAGCATCAAGGCCTTCTCTGTTTTTCACTCTGCCCCCCTAGTGAATAGATTGGGGGTGTGCAAGAGATTGGGAGAGGACACAGTCAGGCAAATGACCCGAACTGACCAAAGAGATAGATATTCCATGCCATATAACATCATGTTCAGCAATAAAAAGGGAGAGGAGGCGTTTTAGTAGTTTAGCCATTTTTTGCTTGGGAAATGGCTGGGCATCAGTCTGTCCATGGGAAGTAGTAAGTGATTGCCTTTGCATCACTTGTTTTGTTTTCCATCTTTTTTCCGCTTCTCCTTCACATATTAAACTATTTTTATCTGGACCACAAAGTGCTTTTACTTTTCCTTTCCTCTTCCCCCATCCCACTGGGGGTGGTGGTGGGGAAGTGAGTGAGTGGCTGTGTGGTGCTTACCTGCCTACTGGGGTTAACCCACAACAGTCACTATGCCACTATACTGCCTACAATGCTCCTGGCAAGGAGAGGCAAGAAGGAAGAGGAGGGAACAGATCTAAGAAGAATGGGAGGGAAGAGTTGAAGAAATGGTCATGGCCATTTTGCTATGCTCAGTCTCCCTCTACAGACTCCTGCTCTGCCTACAGCTGGAGCCAGCCCTGTATTGCCTGTGCACATGTGAGGGAAAATCTGCAGCTAGGTCTCAAATAGTTACATTTAGCTTCTTTTCCTAAATTAAATCAGCCTAGAGATATAAACACATTCTAATACCTAGAGCTGTAAGTATACAATAGATGAATCTATGATTCAGCAATACAATTATACACAGCCTAGTACATAACAGTAACTATTTTTTAATGTTTTAGGAAATACACACTTGCTGTGAAATTTATTTCTGCATTTAAAGGTATTGACAGAATACCATGCATGTGTATTAATCAGGTCTATTAAAATTATTTTTAGCAGTAGATGATTTTATAAATTACAGCACTACTAAAGTAGGACTGTTTAATAGCTTGCTAAATGTGTCTGTTGACTAATTTGAGTCTGAGGTCAATGAGAATAGCAGAATTAGATGAGCAAGGCTATTAATTACATTTAAGTGGTATCTATTGGAGCATTTATCCTTCTATTGTTTATATTTTACTCAAGTCTTGTCATCATACATAACTTTAGAAAGATATTTGGGCTACAGAAGTTTGGCTGAGAAAAGAAGGTAATGACAAAGAAAAGGCTTAAGGAAATATGTGTTAATAAGTTCCTTATAATTCTATATTCTTATATGATTCATAAAATAAATGCTATATTCTTGTAATAAAGCTTCTTAACTACATTAAAAGACTTCTCATGTAAGAAAAAGAAAACTATAATAGTATCACTAGCAAAATTAAAGCTCATACAGTTGCATCAGTCTTCAGAAAAGTGGCTGGAGTTTCTGTTTTCTTTATGAAATAACAACAAACTGATGTTTTAAAATAAAATGTAAGACTTCTCAAGGATCTGTACTCAGAAGTCACTCTGGCAAAGCAAAATGATTTTAGCTTTTAATAGTTTTCACTGTCACAACCACAACAGCATCTGCAGTTCATTCCCAGTGCAGTCAACAGGAGTTTTATTGCTGATGACAACAAGCAATGATTCACCAGGGTTTTCAGAAACATTTTAACATGCAGCAAGACTTCCCAGCAGAAACAAACAAATGCATTTTTTGCAGGGATAATAGATCAGCCTAGGCAAAAAATGTCTCCATACTAACTGCCTTGTCACATATAGAGAGAGAAGGTGGTGCCACTTAATATTTTCAGTCTTATCTGGGCTTATCCTGTGTCTGCTAAGATTACTAATTCCCCAACAAAGAAACCATAGTATCAGACTGGACGAGCTCCTAGTTCATAACATTCTTCTGAATCAGGACTGCATGTACATCAACGTAACAGATGTCACTCACCTTAATTTGTTTCTAACAAGCAGTTTCATGAACTAGAGTTCTAATAAAGCCTGCATACCAACAGATATGTATTCCATGTTTTATTGTGTGCTCCAGTTGAAGCTTTTCCTGTAGCTGAAGTATTTTAAAGACATCTTGTCCACATGGATTCTCTAGTGCCCAACAGGACATATGTGCACAATAATATTTTTCCCCTAAGCAGGACCCCTAATAGGGTCTCTGTGTTCTGCCCAATGGCCAATTTTCACAAAACCTATTCACCTATATCAGTTTTGGTTAGAATCAACCACTGGGGACAAAGACACTTTCTGACTGCATGAACCTCCTTTTCTTAAGGAACCAGGCAAAAAAGACTATGAAGAGGATCCCACCAACTCAGTTATTTTTTGCAGTGTCTACTTGCCCAGACAGCTGGGAAGGTTTTCCAAATATCTATCTTCCTTGTTACAAATTAAACTCGTTATTTCCTATCCTCATGGTCATGGAGAAAACTGATTGTTCTCCTCTTCATAATCACTTTCTTTTTAAAAATCTGAAGATGTATATTCTTTTTCACTCTTTCCTTTACTAAATTGAACAAACAGCCTTCTCAGCCTATCCTGAAATTATTTGCTTTACAAACTCCTTATAGCTCTGTTGCTCTTCTCAAATATCTTTCTAGATGAGTAGATTCGGTGTCCTAATCTGTATACAGTATTCAGATAGATGCCTTCCCAGGGGCTAAGGTAATGGGGAAAAGATGCAAAAGTCTAACACAAAATTACTTTTGATCACAGACTGAATTTGCTTTGTTCTGCTGCATCATGCTGAGATTCTGTTTCAACATAGCTACTAAACATTTCTCTGCAACTGTGCCACTTAGCCAATAATTTCTCATTGTGCATTTCCACAGTCAGTGCATATGCACTTGACTTTATGGAATTTCATCTTATACAATCATAATTCACTGGGAAATTGACACATGGGTAGACACACAAACTCATTCTGGAAAATACTTCCCTTATTCGCCAACTGATTATAGTAAAAGCAATTTACTTTATTAAGGACTATATTAAGTAATATGTAACCCTCATAGGCCAGCTGGTTCATACTCTTCCAGTGTTTGTTCCATATTAAAGATAGCAATTACTGTGTAGGCAAATTCAGATATTCATGCTCACTTCTTTACACAAACTAATCGCTATTCCTTGGAAAACACAGGTGCAGAAAGTGAGTCCATTTTATTAACAAAGCAATCAGTCCTAAGCCCAATTCAACAATTCTTCCATATTACAAGAAAGCATTTAGGCATCTTACAAGCCTGAGGCTTGGCCTTACATCTTCTTGATCTCATTAGAACTTTAATAAAAGCAAGGGTTTAATTAAGTGATAAATATATCTAACAAAGATGGATGGACTTAAACACACACTTGAATACTTGGCTAAAACAGTGAGCCCCACACATGATCTCAGTGTTTTGTAGGACCGGAACCACAATTTTCCATATAAGTAGCAGGAATGAATTACTCTATGTCTGTCCCACTGAAAGGCACTCCAGTATTTCAGGGATATGTATTTAAACTAAAAAAAACCACAAAATCTTTCTTTATAACTGATCATTTTTCTTTGTACTTTGCTAAATCTAAACTGTAAGTAATCTAGAAAAAACACAGTCAAAAAGCTGCACAGGCATCAACTCTGTTTCTTGAAGTTCATGAACTGCAAAGTGCAATTGGGTGGGAAAATAACCACATTTTTATATTCTGCTTTGGGTGCATCAGTTCAGCTCAGAATTGAGCTGAAGTGAATCTTCTGATCATCCTCACTTACAAGACTTAAATTCACAGGCATGGTAGAGTCTCTGGGCATGTAAACTAGTCAAACTACATTAGAAGATGTGCTCCATGCATGGACCAAATGCACTTCTAGCTGCTAAAACATGTTCAGCCCACTGAATCAGACTAGAGCTAGTCCAAAGTCAAACCCATGTCACTGAGTGTGATGCATATAGTGTGGACATCATACTCTCACCACCAAATGACTCAGTAGAGAGATGCACTCCTTTGTGCTCCACTACTTACTAAAAGAGACACAGCCAGCAACCACTGTTAGAGACAGGATGAGCTGGATGGGTCTTTTTACCATTCCACATTATGTTCTTATGATCTACCAATTCCTTATCATACATGTCCTATTTCACGCCCATTAATGACAGGAGGCCATTAGAAGTTAAAACATTTTATATTAAGGAAACAGGAAGAGAAAGAAGGGAGTTAACAAGGTTTGGACAGTTTTAACTTAGAAGACAGCAGCTGTCCTTTACTCACATGTATTGTAGGTTGACGTTTTTCACAAATGCCTGATGGGACACAAACCTTAAGCCTGAATCCACCACAGTCCTGTGAAGGTATATAAAACTTAGAACAGTTCATTTAAAATACAATGGAAAGAATAATGATAATGTTTAAAATAAGAATGTGGATGAAATATCAACTAGGCTGAACTGCAAACTCTAAAACTGTCTTCTATAACGCAAAAAGTTAGCCCTACTGTCTCATGAGGTCTGTAAATGCTTCTGCAAGAGAAATAAAGAAATATAATTATCCCATATACTCACAGATTTTTAAGTCCAACATAAAATCCAACTTCATTGTCATTGATACTTTCTAATTTCTGCTGGTTTGCGATGTAACTGTTGAAAAAGACAAAAAGCAAAGTAAGAAAGTGGCTCCTTCCATGGCTTTGATTTATCAGAAGTCAGCAATGAAGTCTGAAAGCTGGCAGTGGTTGCTGACCTATTGCACTTCATTTGTTTTACGTGGCAAGGTTTTGGTAGCAGGAGAGGCTGCAGGGGTGGCTTCTGTGAGAAGCTGCTGGAAGCTGCCCCCATGTCAGACAGAGTCAGTTCCAGTCGGCTCCCAGACGGACCTGCCGCTGGCCAAAGCTGAGCCAATCAGCGACAGTGGTAGCGCCTCTGTGATAACATATTTAAGAAAGAGTAAAAACTGCTGTGCAACAGCAGCTGGGTGAGAGGAGCAAGAAAAATGTGAGAGAAACAACTCTGCAGACACCAAGGTCAGTGAAGAAGGAGGGGGAGGAGGTGCTCCAGGTGCCGGAGCAAAGATTCCCCTGCAGCCTGTGGTGAAGACCACAGTGAAGCAGGTTGTTCCCCCTGCAACCCATGGAGGACAACGGTGGAGCAGATATCCACCTGCAGCCCATGGAGGACCCCACGCCGGAGCAAGTGGATACATCCTGAAGGAAGCTGTGACCCCATGGAGAGGAGCCCACGCTGGAGCAGGTCTTCTGGCAGGACCTGTGACCCCACAGGGCACCCACACTGGAGCAGTCCATTCCTGAAGGACTGTACCCCATGGAAAGGGCCCATGCTGGAGCAGTTCTTGAAGAACTGCAGTCCATGGGAAGGACCCACATTGGAGTAGTTCATGAAGGACTGTATCCCATGGGAGGGACACCACGCTGGAGCAGGTAAAAAGCATGAGGAGGAAGGAGCAGCAGAGACGAAGCATTATGAACTGACCGTAACTCCCGTTCCCCATCCCCCTGTGCCACTCAGGGGGAGGAGGTAGAGAAGTGGAGAGTGAAGTTGAGCCTGGGAAGAAGGGAGGATGGGGGGAAGGTGTTTTTTAGATTTGTTCTTTTTTCTAATTATCCTACACTGATATTATTGGCAATAAATTAAATTAATTTCCCCAAGTCAAGTCTGTTTTGCCCATGACAGTAATTGTTGAGTGATCTCCCTGTCCTTATCTCAACCCATGAGCTTTTCATCATATTTTTTCCCCTTGTCCAGTTGAGGAGGGGGAGTGATAGAGCAGCTTGGTGGGCACCTGGCAGCCAGCCAAGGTCAACCCACCACATGCAGTTAACACTGAGCTCTAGTTAAAGCACCTGCAGAGCAAAAGTGCTCATTAAAATCTTCCCCATCATTTATTATTGTAGTACGGGGCTGGAGGAGGAACAGTTGAGTTTTACACAAGGGAAATGAGTTCATCAAGGAAAGAAGTCACCCTGAAAATACAATAAATAAAGCTGTATTACAGTGTCACTGTTTTCCAGGACACTGCTTCATGGGTTTTACAACAGGAAAAGGGCCAACTTTCATGGTAGTAACATAGTTGCTCCCATTTACATTGGGGGGGGGTGTCGTGGTTTAACCCCAGCCAGCAACTAAACACCACACAGCCGCTCACTCACTCCCCCCCACCCAGTGGGATGGGGGAGAAAATCGGGAAAAGAAGCAAAACCCGTGGGTTGAGATAAGAACGGTTTAATAGAACAGAAAAGAAGAAACTAATAATGATAATGATAACACTAATAAAATGACAACAGTAATAATGAAAGGATTGGAATGTACAAATGATGCGCAGTGCAATTGCTCACCACCCGCTGACCGACACCCAGCCAGTCCCCCGAGCGGCGAATCCCTGCCCCCCACTTCCCCGTTCCTATACTAGATGGGACGTCACATGGTATGGAATACCCCATTGGCCAGTTTGGGTCAGGTGCCCTGGCTGTGTCCTGTGCCAACTTCTTGTGCCCCTCCAGCTTTCTCGCTGGCTGGGCATGAGAAGCTGAAAAGTCCTTGACTTTAGTCTAAACACTACTGAGCAACAACTGAAGACATCAGTGTTATCAACATTCTTCTCATACTGAACTCAAAACATAGCACTGTACCAGCTACTAGGTAGACAGTTAACTCTATCCCAGCTGAAACCAGGACAGGGGGCTGCCCTAGTCTTATTTCCCTCATGTTGTTCTTAACTTAATCTTAAATTAATTTTCTCCCTTTCCCAAAGTAGTTGCAGTTTTATTTTTTAAGGTGTGGCAATAGGAATACAGAAGAAAGGGAGGCTATACTTGATTATATTACATACACAAGTGGAAATTAAGAGAAGAGAAACTGTCATAATAGACCAAAGTACTGTCAGTCCTCTGATGTACCGTGAATTTCTGCTTGAACCCCAAAAAGATGTGGGCATGCAAGCTGGTCTTTTGTATTATTACCATGCGAGATCTATGAATGACCGGTGACATCCCACAGACTGAAAATTAAAATGTTGTACAGATAATACATGGGATGATACATAGCTTATCTCTTCTACAAACAGAAAAAAGTTTCACAGTGCAAATCATGCTGTCCAGGATGGAGGAATCAGAGGAAATTGCAATTCAACTGACCTTATGAGCAGAAACATAAGTCTGATGTGGGAAATCACTTTGTCAAAGAGTCCATGCATTTCAAAAGATAACCCCAGTCACAGACAAATTGAAACTGAGTTTCACTTGTATTTTCATAAGCATCCAGAATTAAGCAAAGCCACAATACAGTAGGTTTTCATAAGCAGGAGTATTTATTTTGCTAGAATAAAACTTGTTTTCACTTTAAGTGTTTCTTGTATTTAAAGGAACTCTGGTGAACTGGATAAGAAGTGTATCACTTTCCCAAAGACAATAAAATCTACCATAGTTGGTGTTTTAGAGAAATCTTTTGTGTGCCCACATCCCAACAGAAGCTTGAGAATCCCAAGAGGTGGGCTGAGCTTCCCTCCAAGCTGCAATGCTGACTTAGGCTATGGTCTTGCCGAGCACCAGAAAAAGCAAAAAAATTCCCCTAATGGGATTCATTGTCTTTTGGGAAAAATAAAGGCAGACAAAAGACAACATGTCATATTGGACAAAACATGTTACCACAGCATCATATCATATCAATGACTGCTTTGCAGGGCTTCTTAGGGTAAGACTAACATGGTGCACCCATTGTAAGGTAAGTTTCCTATATATTTTGTGCCCTTTGTTGGATTTTTAAATGAATTTGATTTGATCTCTTGGGGTTTATTAATCTATTTTTCATTTGTTGGTTGATTTATGTATTTTGCCAAGTAAAAACAATGAAGTCTAGTAAAGGCTATCAATCCTTCCATTCAAGAGTCCTGTAAGCAGATGATCTTACTGCCTCTGAATTTGCCCTGAAGAACAGGGGATTTAATTAAGTCTCATCTTATCTGTCACTTAGACCTCATCATGCTAAAATACAGTTATGCAAGAAATATCAAAGGTATCTTCCTCACTCTGTTCTCAACGTTCAACCAATGAGCACTCTGCAAGACCAGAAGGAGACAGGGCAAATGCAAAAGAGCAGGAATGAAGGAAAATGGACAGAAACACAGAAGGAGAAGGGACTCGAGTAAAAGAGAAGAAATTGAGCAACAATTGTCTGACAAGCACTACCATAACCCAGCTCCATCACTTAAACACATTTATCACAAATCCAGATCTGACATTGCAATTTTAATCATAAAAACATTTAACCAGAACCTCCCACTATGAGAAGCTACAAAACTGACATAACTTACAGTGCCACATATAAATAAATATATTAGTGTATTACATTCCATGGTAAACCTCAACCAGCGTAAAAGAGCTCAGCTCTACTGAAGTTAATGAAGCAACCACAATTTACACCAGATTAAGATCTGAGTATGAGCAGACCATCTATAAAAAATAAAAATTAAAAAAAAATATCAGTATTGGTCCATTAGGGAGCAAACCAAAGGGACAACATTTGGAATGATGAAGCAACATAAATTCATAATCTTTCCTTCCCTATCTTTCTCTTATTGCATCCCTTAAAAAAAAAATAACAAAAGGAAGTTCCACACTTTACTCTGAGCTGGTACTAGGCTGCTTATGGTGAATGATTTCTGACTTTCCATAATTGTACCTCAAGTAGGGACTCAGAAGAAATTTTGGCTAAGTGCAACTACAAATTACTCAAAATAATAACTGTTATTCAATACATTTGTATACTATCCACTTAGTACAGAACATGACAGTAAAGCAAATTTTACACAGTTGGAAATCCCTGAAGAGTAGACAGATGTAAATTACCACAAGCAGGTCAGGTTCTCCTATGCTTCCTTACTTGCTTAACAAATCTTTTTTAAAGTTAAATCTTTGCAGCTATTTCACATCAGTGAGAAAGAAAGAAGTACAATGACTGTGGCTGTCCACTTCAAAGGGAAGCTGTTCTTTTGTTTAATTTAGAGAGGTTTGAAATAAAAACTCTTCTCTAAGTGAAGACTATTTTTACCTTCTTCACAACTACTCTACTTTGATGTTATTTATCATCAAACATTAATACTCTAAAAGCTCCAACTTGCAGTGGGTGATGCTGAGAAATGCAATTTGCCTGCCTGTCCTTAAGAATATCCAGCCTGTTCTTTAACTGAACATTTTTTATTGTAGCACAGAATAAAAACATCCTGACTCATGGCTGGCTAAAGTCACATGAGGAGCTTGGAAGCTCTCACTACACACCACGAAGTGTAGCACAATTATTGTCTCTAAACCAAACCCTCAGCTGTCTACAATACTATTCGCTTGATTATACTATAGCATTTTGTCTCTCCTTCAATGAGTCATCAGTAAACTATTTTTTATACCTTTAATTTAATGTCCCCTTCGTAAACTACTGATTCATTCTCATAAATCATACACCTACCAACTGCACATTGCAACCTACAATAACATGCTCATCTCAGCACACTTCAACAACTTAACTATTAAATAATATATATCCATATTTCACCACTTCTGCAACATTCTGAAAAGGATATTTTAAAAGCCTATGGTAAAAGATTTAACTGTTTCAAAAAACTTTTTTTTAAGAGAGTGGTCTTCATTTTCATGCATTACACATGTAAAAACCTGTCTGTACAAAGTCAGTGAAGCAACTTTTGAATTATGAAAGCATGAAAAGAAATGAAAGCCATTTCTGTACTTTAAAACAGTTTAGATTCTTTTGTGCTTCAACAGCTCAAAAGAAGATTTCACTCTTAACTTTCAAATCTGACATGTCCATTTTCTTAAACTGAAAACATTTGGTCAGCAGAACTATGTGTCCCTAAACATATTTGATTTACTCTATTTTCTCTGGATTTACATACATTAAGGTATACTACTCCATTTGGAGCTATACTGGAAAACCAGCCACATGCTAGTATCAATGACATAGATATAAGTAAATAACACTGTAATTCAGCTCCAGAAATATTTCTCTTGCCAGAAAAATAAATCAATTATATGCTTAGCCCTGATTCATAAGGCTAGGAAAAAAAGTTCTGAAAATTAATAAACATCCCCTGGTGAAATGTTTCTGAACTTTAGGAAAACTTTTTATTCTGAGTTATTTTTTTCACCAGATCTTTAGGGAAAAAGGCAGCACAGTCCAGACATTAAACTGTCAGTAGATGAATTACCATTTAATGACAAGTCACATATGTCCCTAGTCTATACTACTGTGAGAGTTTTATGTAACATCCACAATTAAACACTGCAAAATTCCCTAGTGCTGTATTTTCTTACAAACTCAAATATCAAATGAAGTTCATCAAAATATATGCTAAAGCTTACGGACATTTTCAGCACACCTGGGCTGATTTATGGTTATGCATCAAAATCATGAAAAACTTGTAGGCTGGACAAAATATTTGAACTTAGCACATTCAAATGGGTTTCATTTGCAGTCCCATTGAAACTGTTAGGAAAATCTCATTCCTTAACTATTGTACCAATTAGTCTTAATAGTATGAAATTGTATTAGCCTTTTAGGAGATATATATTTTACATTGTATACTGCATAACCATGGTTAATTCAGCATAACTAAAGGGCCCCAGCTCACTGCAAGGAGGAGAAGGACAGCCCCCACCTTGAAGATAAGGACCTTTGTTTCTCGGAATCTTAAAGCCATCCACAAAGAAGAAAAGATACCCCTGGACTACTGAGATAACGCCAGCATCCTAGCCCCTCTAACGCCTCTGTGAAACCCTCCCATTATCTGGCATCATAGATAAGGAACTGCAGCAAGACTGACTCCAGGGACGTCTAGATCAAGAAAGAAGCAGATGGATGATGATGCCATAGAATTAGAGTTGCTTTGCAAAACAGTAGTATGTGTGTGTTAAGTAGTGATTGGTCAAATCATGTTGTACCTGAATGCTTGAAAGGTATAAGAACCCTGTGTAAAACCACATTCTGGGTGCCCCAATTTGAATGGGACACCTCATATGCATGAATAAAGAATGACTCTTGTAACTCTATACTTTGTGTCCTAGCCTCTCTCCTCAGTCGGCACGGGCCAGTTGCAAAAATTTCGTGACAAAACCAAACATAAAATAAAGCTCAAGGGGTGTGAACTCACATAGTTTGAAAATAAAGCATAGAGCTATATAACTTTGCATATCAGGAATTCCAATTTCAGACATGTAGGGACCAATGATATAATCTCCACTCAAGAAAGAAATTTTTATATGTAGGACTAAGCTCCCCCAGGACAGACTCTCTAACAGCAGGCTAATGAGCATAATGTAGATACCTATGCTAACAGCAAGTTCTTTACAGATATACAGGCTCAGTCTTATTCCAATTTATTTTATTTTATTTTCATAGAATCATAGAATCATAGAATCATTTTGGTTGGAAAAGACCTTCAAGATCATCGAGTCCAACCATTAACCATGCCCCCTAAACCATGTTCTGGAGTACCCTGTCCACTCGCTTTTTGAATACCTCCAGGGATGGTGAATCAACCACTTCCCTGGGCAGCCCATTCCAATGTTTGACAACCCTCTCAGTAAAAAACTTTTTCCTAAATAATTTTGCTGTCTTCATCTGGTATCATCAGTCCCAAATTTCAGAAGGCCAACATCAAGAAACAAAATATTCCATAACTCAGAAAAGAGGCAGTCTCCAGTTAGCCCAATGTGGACTTGCCTAGAATTAAGCAATTTTACAAACAGGTGCTCAACTCTTTGCCTACGCGGTGTCTCCTGACAAATTCTCAGCAAGTCCTGTGGGGTTTTTTTGGTTTTGTTTTTGCTTTTTTTAAACTGTGAATCATTTTGTATTTCACAAAGAGTAGAAAACTGATTGCCACTATCACAGGCTCAAGTCATCCTTTAGGTTTTTTTGTCTCCCATTTAGAGTATTTAACCATTAATCACAGAAGACTATGGGAGGTAGATTTCCATATGCCAGTATATCAGTTCTAGAGCTGACAGAACTAACTCTTGGACCTTTCTTTGCAACCACTGACACATACTTTTTGGAGCAAATTCTTCACTACGTATATCCCACATTCAGATAAGGTACTGTTCAAGGCTATCTGGAACAAAGGCCAAGGTCACAGATTATAGTTAGCTTCAAGAACTCCCTATTCTTGATCTGTGGCTGTTTCAACTGCAAGGAGACACCAGGAGTCATTCTGCTCCATGTCAAGATGCTATGATTGTCCAATTAGTAGTGTCCAATTAGTAGTATTCAATTAGTAGCATGCAGATGCCATTGGGAATTGCTTCTCCAAAACTGACATTCTGAACAATTAGCACCAATCCACCAGTTTAAAGCAGGAGAAATCTGGAATTAAGTGGAGATCCCAGTCTTGTTTTGACACTGCAGGAGCGGATCCATACTCTTGCTTAAGACTGCAACTCCCTGGGAAACGGAAAGCCCATGGTTTGCCAGCTAACCTTAGTTCACTCCTGACAGTATGTAAACATTAAGGCAAAATTAAAAATAAATTAATATGACCACAATGCAGAATTGAAGAAAACAGTTACTATATTTAGAAAATGGGAATATGAAATGTAATGCACTCTTGGGCTTACTTATGTCTCTGGTTTGGCTTGAAGGTGTTTGTTCTGTTCTTTTCAAGTAGCAGCAAACCAAATCAAGCTAACTCTCTGTTGACGCGGAAGTCACGGACACTGCACACAATCAATGTGATCAAGCAGATGCCACTTTATTGCCAAGATAGCTCGGTTTATATGTTCATTCTAGTTACTGTTCACGCATAAGCAAATTAGAGATTGGTTAGCATGAGCTGTCCACGCGCCTAGTTACACCTAATGATTGGTTATATCAACACTGTACACGCGCATAAACATAAGGCATAATTGGTTGTATTAACTAAAACATGCAAAACTTGTCTCAGTCTAATTGGTCAAGATAAGCTGCCAAATTGAGGTTCTTCATGCCAAGTTCCCTTTATCGTGGAATGCGCACCTGTGTTCTTCTAATTGGCATCTTTCTTTTTTTGTCTTCTTGTTTATTCTGTTCAAGGCCTTCTAAAGGCGTCTGGAATGCTCTTACTACCGTTAGCTAAATATGTGTCCACAAGCAAAGCGTCCTTGAAGCCTGCTGCCTACAAAACATCCTTGGCTCACAAATTGATCAGTTCCATCGAGTCTGGATTGTTCACTATGTGCCCATTACTTTCCAAGTATCCCACAACTCTCAAGACATTTCATGCAGCTCTCCAGATTTGGGATTCATGTCCTTAAGCAACACCTTCAGAATTACTTTCCCCAGAATGAATGCAAAGCTTATTTGCCTATTTTCTCCATTAGGATCTCAATTCCTGTCACCCCCCCCCAAGCTGCATGAAGTTCATACCAAGTTCACCAAGACATCAATTTTTAACATTTCTCCAGAGGACAGGTGACAGCCATAGTCTAGCTTTTCCTTAGCAAAGATTTTTGGGAAATGTTGATATCCCTTGATATAGTCAGAAAGAACTATCAGCTGTCCATACAATAAAGAATTTATTTATAAAGGCATATCTTAAATGCTGTCCTTATACTTTTTACAAAACACATTTCCCCCACTTTGTATGAAATAATCTCTGCAGACTGACAGGAAGGGGCTTAAATTGCTGTACTGACCCTTTATAATATATACACAAAAAATCATGCATTAAATAAACATACAAAAGGAGAGCAATGAATGTGGCTGTTTATTAGTTCTTGACAGAGAGTAGACATAAGAGTTAAAACATTTTCTTTTAAATTTGGCTTGCTAGGAAGAAAGGACATCTTTAAGGAATGAATAAATACAAATAAATATATGTGACAATTCTTTCTCCTATAGAGTCACCTAGTGTGATGACTTTTCAAAGACTAGTAACACAATCTCTCTTTTTCAGCATTTGCATACACCACCTCTGTAGCTGTCACTGGCCTTGATGCAAATGAGACTGACAAAACATCAGTTCCATAATAGTGCAGTAAGATTGATCCTAACCATCCTTTAGACACATCTTTTCAGGTCTTTCAGTGAATCAAAACATTAAAGCATCTTGGTTGATGTCAAAACCTTTGAATTCTTTTTTTCCCAGGCACTCATGTTCCAGGAAGTGACTTTGTAGAAGGGATGTCTTAAGAGTTAGATAAGCACTTACTGACATAATTCAGTGTGCTTTACAACATTTAAATCCTTTTCATATCTTCAAGTTTTGATACATTCAGTATTCCCTGATTCTTTGATTCAACAGAAAAAATTCCCTCAGAAATTCCCTCCAAAGCCAGTCTTCCACCCAAGTATATTATTTCCACTGTTTGACATTAATAAGTAGCTTTGTTCAGTTAAAAATTACTACCTCTTGTAATGTTAAAAAATCTGTTCAGTCTTTTCTGATATTCACTGAATCATCAAGACATATGTCCATACCTGCTACACTTCCATTGTCTCATTCACTGCATGCAATATACCTCAAGCCAAACAGATCAAAAGGTAGTACTTCCAAATGACAGAATGAAACTGCAAAGCTTAAAGCCATCTATCCAGGAAAATCCATATATATCCTGTTAATGCATTAAATCTGCTGAATAATTTGACTCCTGACATCTCAAACAACATTCTCCTTTCCAAACAGCAAAAATGTTCCTTTTTCTGTTTTTATTTGTCTGAAGAGTCTACATATGGTCATAGTCTCCATTCTTTTTTTCTCTGCAATTATTAGAGAACTCAATTTGTAGATATTTTTCTGTTCTTCAAATGATACCATCTGCTGCCTTAGTTCACAACTCATTTCCTAGCCTCTTTCTCCAGACTTGTGAAACATTCTGTGTAGCCCTGACCACAGATCTGTGTAGTCTCCAAGCCATATCTTGTCTCTTAATGGAAGACATTTAATCTTCATATTATGTTACTAAAACATTCCAAAAGGGCTACAGGTTGTCTTTCTGAATTTCCATTATATTAACTCTCTTGATGTTTACCTCAGCTTTCTAGGCCCAGAACAGGTTGCCACCTTCTGCATAGCAACACCTATTTTACCATTTATATTTAACTGATACATTATTGGAGAACATTTCAACGGCATTAAAATTGCTCCTCTGTTAAAGCATTTCAGAGGCACTCTTTATTCTTGCACATTCATGTGCTCTTTACAGTTCCCTATTTCACTTTCTGTTATCACATTTATTTCCATTCCATTCTCTGTCCTGTATAGTCCTTTTCTGCTCATTTTAATTGGCCAATCTTTTTAATTGATAGCTTCTTCCACTAGTATTCCTAAAAACAGCACTTCACCTTCACTTGAGGAATCCCATTTTTCACTTAATACAAGCAGTTTCTTGCTTGCATTGCATATTTTAGCATAATTATGTGTTTATTACACTTTCTGCACATTTGTCACCACCCAGAGCATTTCTAATACTCATGCTGACTGACATATTGCTGTCACTGTTTCCATAGCTTTTCATATTCCTCTAGTTGGTCAATTTAATTTCTGGGAAATTCTCACTTGCAATGGTACACATTTGCCACACAAATGTTCCGTGTCTTTCATCCAGGTTTTTATTTGTATTTCTGTTTGTTTTGCTGCTTGGTATATATATATTACCTTTTCTAGAGCAGGATCAAATTGACTTTGTTGTTATACTTCATGAAAATTTACTCTTTTGTAAGTGTTCATTTTCCATTTTGACATCATTTTAAGTCTTTGACCATCTTCTCTATTGGTTTCCCTTCAAACTTTGTTCTCATCCTGTGTGTACCTCTTTCACAAGGTATTATTTGGTACAATGGTCTTCAAACTTTTTCACTATTTCTGCAAAAGCTGCCTTCTCCTTACCCACCACAATTTTCATGGCATTCTACATTTACCTTTACAGCTTTTGTCTCTGCCACTGCTTAAGAGCAGACTAATATTTTTCTCATCCTCCAGCCTATTTATCCTTATGGTTTTCCTAATTATGCAACACTGCTGCACACACCTTTCAGAATTCCTCCAATCTACACACCTTCCAGCATTCCCCCAACCCTCAGGTTGGGTGAAGTGTTCACCTGCAATTACATCAGATTGAGCTGCCATAGGGCTGTCATCTCCTAAACCTTTCACTTTAGATACCAGCTGTGGAGAGCAAAACTGCTTCAAGATAAACTGTTTATTAAAAATCATAACAAGATTCAAAAAGTGCTGTACAGCAGGCAAAAACTATACATACAAGCATACTGAAGAGGAGGGAACGACTGCCCTGTCTCCACACAGACATGAATGCCATGGAGAGTTGCAAGAAATGTTCAGGGCAGGGAAGATCAAAACGATATTTTTTCCACCTCCTCCCACCTCCAGGACAAGTGGTAACTATTTCTGTAGCTGTTGTGGTGGTGCATTTCTTTCCACCTCTCCAGGCTGATTTACGAACTCGGGAAGGCTCGCTAGGCCTTAGCATAAGTGTAATGAGTCAGGCAGTTAAGCGACCCTTGACTGTGCCAGCAACTCTTACGCAGCTAAGACAGGGAGATACGCTGTGCATCTCAAGGACTCCTGCTGCCTGGCGAAGACGGGGGGACAGGAGTAGAGATAGCCACTTCTCATAACAACCTGCAGCCGGTTCTCTCTCATAACAACCTTGAGACATTACAATCCTCCC